>NC_060140.1:9020847-9203629 GCF_021461385.2 Schistocerca piceifrons
AAACACAGAAATTGCATCAGGATTTAATACAAAATGCACAATGCCAACTTAAGTGCAAGAAGAGTGAATTTTCTAAGACTTTGTGCTTTGAGCGGCTCCTCGGAGACCAGTGTTCGATTCCGATGCACCAGTGCAGGTTTACTGTATTCCTTCCACCTTCACATTGACCATGAAACACAGAAATTGCATCGAAATTGTATACATAAGGGACAATTCCGACTAAAGTACAAGAAGAGTGAATTTTCTAAGAGTTTGTGCTTTGAGCGGCTCCTCGGAGACCAGTGTTCGATTCCGATGCACCAGTGCAGGTTTACTGTATCCCTTGGAACTTCAATTTGACCATGAAACACAGAAATTGCATCGGGATGGTATACATAAGGGACAATGCCGACTGAAGTACAAGAAGAGTGAATCTTTCAAGAGTTTGAGATTTGAGCGGCTCCTGGGTGTCCAGTATTAGATTCCGATGAACCTGTGCAGGTTTACTGTATCCCTTGGACCTACACATTGACCATGAGACACAGAAACTGCATCGGGATTGAATACAAAAGGGACTGCCGACTTAAATACAAGAAGAGTTCATCTTCTAAGAGTATGTGCTTCGAGCGGCTCCTGGGAGACCAGTATTCGATTCCGATGCACCAGTGCAGGTTTACTGTATCCCTTCGACCTTCACATTGACCATGAAACACAGAAATTGCATTGGGACTGAATACAAAAGGGACAATGCCGGCTTAAGTACAAGAAGAGTTAATCTTCTAAGGGTTTGTGCTTCGAGCGGCTCCTGGGAGACCAGTATTCGATTCCGATGCACCAGTGCAGATTTACTGTATCCCTTCGACCTTCACATTGATCATGAAACACATAAATTGCATCACGATTGAATACAAAAGGTACAATGCCGACGTAAGTACAAGAAGAGTGATTCTTCTAAGAGATTGTGTTTTTAGACGCTCCTGGGAGACCAGTTTTAGATTGCGATTCAAAAGTGCAGGTTTACTGTATCCCTTGGACCTTCACATTGACCATGAAACACAGAAATTACATCGGCATTGAATACAAGAGGGACAATGCAGACTTATGTACCAGAAGAGCGAATCTTCTAAGTGTTTGTGCTTTCAGCGGCTCCTAGGAGCACAGTGTTAGATACTGATGCACCAGTCAGGTTTACTGTATCCCTTGGACCTTCACATAACAAGGAAACACAGAAATTGCATCGAAACTGTATACAGTACTGACAATTCCGACTAAAGTACAAGAAGAATGAATTTTCTAAGAGTTTGTGGGCTGAGCAGCTCCTGGGAGACCAGTAGTACATTCCGATACACCAGTGCAGGTTTACTGTATCCCTTGGACCTTCAATTTGACCATGAAACGCAGAAATAGCATCGGATTGAATACAAACTACACAATGAGGGCTTAAGTACAAGAAGAGTGAATTTTATAAGAGTTTGTGCTTTGAGCGGCTCCTCGGAGACCAGTGATTGAGTCCGATGCACCAGTGCAGGTTTAATGTATCGCTTGGACCTTCACATTGACCATGAAACACAAAAATTGCATCGGGATGGAATACATAAGAGATAATGCCAACTGTAGTACAAGAAGAGTGAATCTTCCAGAGTCTGAACTTTGAGCGTTTCCTGGGTGTCCAGTATTAAATTCCGATGCACCTTTGCAGGTTTACTGTATCCCTTGGACCTTCACATTGACCATGAAACACAGAAATTGCTGGGGATTGAATACAAGAGGGACAATGCCAACTTAAGTACAAGAAGATTGAATCTTCGAAGGGTTTGTGTTTTCAGCGGCTCCTGGGAGGCCAGTATTAGATTCCGATGCACCATTGCAGGTTAACTAAATCCCTTGGACCTTCACATTGACCATGAGACTCAGAAATTGCAACGGGATTGAATACCAAAGGGACTGCCGACTTAAGTACAAAAAGAGTTAATCTTCTAAGAGTTTCTGCTTTGAGCGGCTCCTGGGAGACCAGTATCAGATTCCATTGCACCAGTGCAGGTTTACTGTATCCCTTCGACCTTCACATTGACCATGAAACACAGAAATTGCATCGGGGTTGAATACAAAAGGGACAATGCAGACTTAAGTACAAGAAGAGTTAATCTTCTAAGAGTTTGTGCTTTTAGCGTCTCCAGGGAGACTAGTATTAGATTCTGATGCACCAGTGCAGGTTTACTGTATCCCTTGTACCTTCACATTGACCATGAAACACAGAAAATTCATCGGGATTGAACGAAAGTGGACAATGCCGTCATAAGTACAAGATGAGTGAATTTTCTAAGAGTTTGTCGTTTGAGCTGCTCCTGGGAGACCAGTATTAGATTCCGATGAACCAGTGCAGGTTTATTGTATCCCTTGGACTTTCCCATTGACCATGAAACACCGAAATCGCATCGCGATTGAATACTAAAGGCACAATGCCAACATAAGTACAAGATGAGGTAATTTTCTAAGAGTTTGTAATTTGAGCTGCTCCTGGGAGACCAGTATTAGATTCCGATGCACCTGTGCAGGTTTACTGTATCCCTTGAACCTTCACATTGACCATGAAACACAGAAATTGCATCGGGATGGAATACATAAGGAGGAATGCCGACTGAAGTACAAGAAGACTGAATCATCCAAGAGTTTGAGCTTTGAGTGGCTCCTGGGTGTACAGTATTAGATTCCGATGCACCTGTGCAGGTTTACTGTATCCCTTGGACCTTCACATTGACCATGAAACACAGAAATTGCTCGGAATTGAATACAAAAGGGACTGCCGACTTAAGTAAAAGAGGTTTGAATCTTCTAAGATTTTGAGCTTTCAGCAGCTCCTGGGTGTCATGTATTAGTTTCCGATGCACCTGTGCTGGTTTACTGTATCCCTTGGACCTTCACGTTGACCATGAAACACAGAAATTTCATCGGGATTGAATACAAAGGACACAATAACGACATAAGTACAAGAAGAGTGAATCTTCTAAGGGATGGTGCTTTGAGCGGCTCCTGGGAGACCAGTATTAGATTCCGATGCACCAGTGCGGGTTTACTGTATCACTTGGCCCTTCACATTGACCATGAAACACAGAAATTGCATCGGGATTAATGCATAAGGCACAATGTCGACCTAAGAACAAGAAGAGTGAGTCTTCTAAGAGTTTGTGCTTTCAGCGACTCATGGGAGACCAGTATTAGATTCCGTTGCACCAGTGCAGGTTTACTCTATCGCTTGGACCTTCATATTGACCAGGAAACACAGAAATTGCATCGATATTGTATACAAAAGGGACAATTCCGACTAAAGTACAAGAAGAGTGAATTTTCTAAGAGTTTGTGCTTTGAGCGGCTCCTCGGAGACCAGTGTTCGATTCCGATGCACCAGTGCAGGTTTACTATATACCTTGGAACTTCAATTTGACCATGAAACACAGAAATTGCATCGGGATGGAATACATAAGGGACAATGCCGACTGAAGTACAAGAAGAGTGAATCTTTCAAGAGTTTGAGATTTGAGCGGCTCCTGGGTGTCCAGTATTAGATTACGATGAACCTGTGCAGGTTTACTGTATCCCTTGGATCTACACATTGACCATGAAACACAGAAATTGCTCGGGATTGGATACAAGAAGGACAATGCCGACTTAAGTACAAGAAGAGTGAATCTTCGCCTGGTTTGTCCTTTAAGCGGCTCCTGGAAAATCAGTATTAGATTCCGATGCACCAGTGCAGGTGTACTGTATCCCTTGGACCTTCACATTGACCATGAAACTCAGAAATTGCATCGGGATTGAATACAAAAGGGACTGCCGACTTAAATACAAGAAGAGTATATCTTCTAAGAGTTTGTGCTTCTAGCGGCACCTGGGAGACCAGTAATCGATGCCGATGCACCAGTGCAGGTTTACTGTATCCCTTCGACCTTCATATTGACCATGAAACACAGAAATTGCATTGGAACTGAATACAAAAGGGACAATGCCGGCTTAAGTACAAGAAGAGTTAATCTTCTAAGGGTTTTTGCTTTGAGCGGCTCCTGGGAGACCAGTATTAGATTCTGATGCACAAGTGCAGGTTTACTGTAGCCATTGGACTTTCACATTGATCATGAAACATAGAAATTGCATCACCTTTGAATACAAAAGGTACAATGCCGACGTAAGTACAAGAAGAGTGAATCTTCTAAGAGTTTGCGCTTTTAGCGGCTCCTGGGAGACCAATATTAGATTCCAATGCACCAGTGCAGGTTTAGTGTATTCGTTGGACCTTCACATTGACCATGAAAAATCAGAAAATTCATCGGGATTGAATATAAATTGGACAATGCCGACATAAGTACATGATGAGAGAATTTTCTAAGAGTTTGTGGTTTGAGCTGCTCCTGGGAGACCAGTATTAGATTCCGAAGAACCAGTGCATTTTTATTGTATCCCTTGGACTTTCACATTGACCATGAAACACAGAAATCGCATCGGGATTGAATACTGAAGGAACAATGCCGGCTTGAGTACAAAAAGAGTGAATCTTCTAAGGGTTTGTGCTTTGAGCGGCTCCTGGGAGACCAGTATTAGATTCAGATGCACCAGTGCTGGTTTACTGTATCCCTTGGACCTTCAGGTTGAGCATGAAACACAGAAATTGCATCGGGATTAATGCATAAGGCACAATGTCGACTTAAGAATAAGAAGAGTGAGTCTCCTAAGAGTTTGTGCTTTCAGCGACTCATGGGAGACCAGTATTAGATTCCGTTGCACCAGTGCAGGTTTACTCTATCGCTTGGACCTTCATATTGACCAGGAAACACAGAAATTGCATCGATATTGTATACAAAAGGGACAATTCCGTCTAAAGTACAAGAAGAGTGAATTTTCTAAGAGTTTGTGCTTTGAGCGGCTCCTCGGAGACCAGTGTTCGATTCCGATGCACCAGTGCAGGTTTACTATATCCCTTGGAACTTCAATTTGACCTTGAAACACAGAAATTGCATCGGGATGGAATACATAAGGGACAATGCCGACTGAAGTACAAGAAGAGTGAATCTTTCAAGAGTTTGAGATTTGAGCGGCTCCTGGGTGTCCAGTATTAGATTACGATGAACCTGTGCAGGTTTACTGTATCCCTTGGACCTACACATTGACCATGAAACACAGAAATTGCTCGGGATTGGATACAAGAAGGACAATGCCGACTTAAGTACAAGAAGAGTGAATCTTCGCCTGGTTTGTCCTTTAAGCGGCTCCTGGAAAACCAGTATTAGATTCCGATGCACCAGTGCAGGTTTACTGTATCCCTTGGACCTTCACATTGACCATGAAACTCAGAAATTGCATCGGGATTGAATACAAAAGGGACTGCCGACTTAAATACAAGAAGAGTTTATCTTCTAAGAGTTTGTGCTTCTAGCGGCTCCTGGGAGACCAGTATTCGATGCCGATGCACCAGTGCAGGTTTACTGTATCCCTTCGACCTTCAGATTGACCATGAAACACAGAAATTGCATTGGAACTGAATACAAAAAGGACAATGCCGGCTTAAGTACAAGAAGAGTTAATCTTCTAAGGGTTTTTGCTTTGAGCGGCTCCTGGGAGACCAGTATTAGATTCTGATGCACAAGTGCAGGTTTACTGTAGCCATTGGACTTTCACATTGATCATGAAACATAGAAATTGCATCACGATTGAATACAAAAGGTACAATGCCGACGTAAGTACAAGAAGAGTGAATCTTCTAAGAGTTTGCGCTTTTAGCGGCTCCTGGGAGACCAATATTAGATTCCAATGCACCAGCGCATGTTTACTGTATCCCTTCGTTGTTCACGTTGAAGATGAAACACAGAAATTGCATCGACATTTGATACAAACGGGAAAATGCCGACTTAAGTACAAAGAGAGTGAATTTTCTAAGAGGTTGTTTGTTGAGTAACTCCAGGGAGACCAGTATTAGATTCCGATGCACCAGTGCTGGTTTACTGTATCCCTTGGACCTTCACATTGCCCATGAGATACAGAAATTGCATCGGGATTGAATACAAAAGGGACAATGCCGGCTTAAGTACAAGAATAGTGATTCTTCTAAGAGTTTGTGTTTTGAGCGGCTCCTGGGAGACCAGTATTAGATTCCGATGCACCTGTGCAGGTTTACTGTATCCCTTGAACCTTCACATTGACCATGAAACACAGAAATTGCATCGGGATGGAATACATAAGGAAGAATGCAAACTGAAGTACAAGAAGACTGAATCTTCCAAGAGTTTGAGCTTTGAGTGGCTCCTGGGTGTACAGTATTAGATTCCGATGCACCTGTGCAGGTTTACTGTATCCCTTGGACCTTCACATTGACCATGAAACACAGAAATTGCTCGGAATTGAATACAAAAGGGACTGCCGACTTAAGTACAAGAGGAGTTAATCATCTATGAGTTTGTGCTTTGTGCGCCTCCTCGGAGTCCAGTATTAGATTCCGATGCACCAGTGCAGGTTTACTGTATCCCTTCGACCTTCACATTGACCATGAAACACAGAAATTGCATCGGGATTGAATACAAAACGGACAAGGCCGACTTAAGTACAAGAGGTTTGAATCTTCTAAGATTTTGAGCTTTCAGCGGCTCCTGGGTGTCATGTATTAGTTTCTGATGCACCTGTGCTGGTTTACTGTATCCCTTGGTCCTTCACGTTGACCATGAAACACAGAAATTTCATCAGGATTGAATACAAAGGACACAATAACGACATAAGTACAAGAAGAGTGAATCTTCTAAGGGATGGTGCTTTGAGCGGCTCCTGGGAGTCCAGTATTAGATTCCGAAGCACCAGTGCGGGTTTACTGTATCACTTGGCCCTTCACATTGACCATGAAACACAGAAATTGCATCGGGATTAATGCATAAGGCACAATGTCGACTTAAGAACAAGAAGAGTGAGTCTTCTAAGAGTTTGTGCTTTCAGCGACTCATGGGAGACCAGTATTAGATTCCGTTGCACCAGTGCAGGATTACTCTATCGCTTGGACCTTCATATTGACCAGGAAACACAAAAAATTGCATCGATATTGTATACAAAAGGGACAAATCCGACTAAAGTACAAGAAGATTGAATTTTCTAAGAGTTTGTGCTTTGAGCGGCTCCTCGGAGACCAGTGTTCGATTCCGATGCACCAGTGCAGGTTTACTATATACCTTGGAACTTCAATTTGACCATGAAACACAGAAATTGCATCGGGATGGAATACATAAGGGACAATGCCGACTGAAGTACAAGAAGAGTGAATCTTTCAAGAGTTTGAGATTTGAGCGGCTCCTGGGTGTCCAGTATTAGATTACGATGTACCTGTGCAGGTTTACTGTATCCCTTGGATCTACACTTTGACCATGAAACACAGAAATTGCTCGGGATTGGATACAAGAAGGACAATGCCGACTTAAGTACAAGAAGAGTGAATCTTCGCCTGGTTTGTGCTTTAAGCGGCTCCTGGAAAATCAGTATTAGATTCCGATGCACCAGTGCAGGTTTACTGTATCCCTTGGACCTTCACATTGACCATGAAACTCAGAAATTGCATCGGGATTGAATACAAAAGGGACTGCCGACTTAAATACAAGAAGAGTTTATCTTCTAAGAGTTTGTGCTTCTAGCGGCTCCTGTGAGACCAGTATTCGATGCCGATGCACCAGTGCAGGTTTACTGTATCCCTTCGACCTTCACATTGACCATGAAACACAGAAATTGCATTGGAACTGAATACAAAAGGGACAATGCCGGCTTAAGTACAAGAAGAGTTAATCTTCTAAGGGTTTTTGCTTTGAGCGGCTCCTGGGAGACCAGTATTAGATTCTGATGCACAAGTGCAGGTTTACTGTAGCCACTGGACTTTCACATTGATCACGAAACATAGAAATTGCATCACGATTGAATACAAAAGGTACAATGCCGACGTAAGTACAAGAAGAGTGAATCTTCTAAGAGTTTGCGCTTTTAGCGGCTCCTGGGAGACCAATATTAGATTCCAATGCACCAGTGCATGTTTAGTGTATTCGTTGGACCTTCACATTGACCATGAAAGACAGAAAATTCATCGGTATTGAATATAAATTGGACAATGCCGACATAAGTACATGATGAGAGAATTTTCTAAGAGTTTGTCGTTTGAGCTGCTCCTGGGAGACCAGTATTAGATTCCGATGAACCAGTGCATTTTTATTGTATCCCTTGGACTTTCACATTGACCATGAAACACAGAAATCGCATCGGGATTGAATACTGAAGGAACAATGCCGGCTTGAGTACAAAAAGAGTGAATCTTCTAAGGGTTTGTGCTTTGAGCGGCTCCTGGGAGACCAGTATTAGATTCAGATGCACCAGTGCTGGTTTACTGTATCCCTTGGACCTTCACATTGACCATGAAACACAGAAATTTCATCGGGATTGAATATAAAATGGACAATGCCGACGTAAGTACAAGATGAGGGAATTTTCTAAGAGTTTGTGGTTTGTGCTGCTCCTGGAAGATCAGTATTAGACTCCGATGAAGCAGTGCAGGTTAATTGCATCCCTTGGACCTTCACATTGACCATGAAAAACAAAAATCGCATCGGGATTGAATAAAAAAGGCACAATGCCGGCATGAGTACAAGAAGAGTGAACCTTCTAAGAGTTTGTGCTTTGAGCGGCTACTGGGATACCAGTATTAGATTCCGATGCACCAGTACAGGTTTACAGTATCCCTTGGCCCTTCACATTGACCATGAAACACAGATATTGCATTGGGATTGATTACATAAGGGACTGCCGACTTAAGTACAAGAAGAGTTAATCATCTAAGTGTTTGTGATTTGAGCGGCTCCTGGGAGTCCGGTATTAGATCACGATGCACCAGTGCAGGTTTACTGTATCCCTTGGACCTTCACATTGACCATGGAACACAGATATTACATCGTGATTGAATACAAAATGGAGAATGCCGACATAAGTACAAGAAGAGTTAATCATCTAAGTGTTTGTGATTTGAGCGGCTCCTGTGAGTCCAGTATTAGATTCTGATGCACCAGTGCAGGTTTACTGTATCCCTTGGACCTTCACATTGACCATGAAACACAGATATTACATCGTGATTGAATACAAAATGGAGAATGCCGACATAAGTACAAGATGAGGGAATTTTCTAAGGGTTTGTGGTTTGAGCTGCATCTGGGAGACCAGTATTAGATTCCGATGAACCAGTGCAGGTTTATTGTATCCCTTGGACCTTCACAATGACCACGAAACACAGAAATCGCATCAGGATTGAATAAAAACGCACAATGCCGGCTTGAGTGCAAGAAGAGTGAATCTTCTAAGAGTTTGTGCTTTATGCGGCTCCTGGGAGACCAGTATTAGATTCCGATGTACCAGTACTGGTTAACTGTGTCCCTTGGACCTTCGCATTGACCATGAAACACAGATATTGCATGGGGACCAACACAAAAGATACAATGTCGACTTGAGTACAAGAAGAGTGAATCTTCTAAGAGTTTGTGTTTTGAGCGGCTCCTGGGAGACTAGTATCAGATTCCGATGCACCAGCGCCGGTTTACTGTATCCCTTTGACGTTCACATTGACCATGAAAGCCAGAAATTGCATCGAGATTGAATACAAACGGGACAATGCCGACTTAAGTACAAGAAGAGTGAATTTTCTAAGAGGTTGTTTGTTGAGCAGACCCAGCGAGACCAGTATTAGATTCTGATGCACCAGTGCTGGTTTACAGTATCCCTTGGACCTTCACATTGCCCATGAAACACAGACATTGCATCGGGATTGAATACAAAAGGGACAGTGCCGACTTAAGTACAAGAAGAGTGATTCTTCTAAGAGTTTGTGTTTTGAGCAGCTCCTGGGAGACCAGTTTTTGATTCCGATGGAAAAGTGCAGGTTTACTGTATCCCTTGGACCTTCACATTGACCATGAAACACAGAAATTACATCGGGATTGAATACAAGAGGGACAATGCCAACTTAAGTACAAGAAGAGTGAATCTTCGAAGGGTTTGTGCTTTCGGCGGCTCCTGGGAGGCCAGTATTAGATTCCGATGCACCAGTGCAGGTTAACTGTATCCCTTGGGCTTCCACATTGACCATGAAACACAGAAATTTCATCGGGATTGCATACAATATGGACAATGCCGACGTAAGTACAAGATGAGGGAATTTTCTAAGAGTTTGTGGTTTGAGCTGCTCCTGGGAGATCAGTATTAGATTCCGATGAAGCAGTGCAGGCTTATTGCATCCCTTGGACCTTCACATTGACCATGAAACACAGAAATCGCATCGGGATTTAATAAAAAAGGCACAATGCCGGCATGAGTACAAGAAGAGTGAATCTTCTAAGAGTTTGTCCTTTGAGCGACTCCTGGGAGACCAGTATTAGATTCCGATGCACCAGTACAGGTTTACAGTATCCTTTAACCCTTCACATTGACCATGAAACACAGATATTGCACCGGGATTGAATACAAAATGGAGAATGCCGACATAAGTACAAGAAGAGTTAATCATTTTAGTGTTTGTGATTTGAGCGGCTCCCGGGTTACCAGTATTAGATTCCGATGCACCAGTGCAGGTTTACTATATCCCTTGGACCTTCACATTGACCATGAAACACAGATATTACATCGTGATTGAATACAAAATGGAGAATGCCGACATAAGTACAAGATGAGGGAATTTTCTAAGGGTTTGTGGTTTGAGCTGCATCTGGGAGACCAGTATTAGAATCCGATGAACCACTGCAGGTTTATTGTATCCCTTGTACCTTTACATTGACCATGAAACACAGAAATCACATCAGGATTGAATAAAAACGCACATTGCTGCTTGAGTACAAGAAGAGTGAATCTTCTAAGACTTTGTGCTTTGTTCGGCTGCTGGGAGACCAGTATTAGATTCCGATGTACCAGTAAAGGTTAACTGTGTCCCTTGGAACTTCGAATTGACCTTGAAACACATAAATTGCATGGCGCCCAACAGAAAAGATACAATGTCGACTTGAGTACAAGAACAGTGAATCTTCTAAGAGTTTGTGTTTTGAGCGGGTAGGGGGAGACCAGTATCAGATTCCGATGCACCAGCGCAGGTTAACTGTATCCCTTCGACGTTCACATTGACCATGAAAGCCAGAAATTGCATCGAGATTGAATACAAACGGGACAATGCCGACTTAAGTACATGAAGATTGAATTTTCTAAGAGGTTGTTTGTTGAGCAGCTCCAGCGAGACCAGTTTTAGATTCCGATGCACCAGTGCTGGTTTACTGTATCCCTTGGACCTTCACATTGCCCATGAAACACAGACATTGCATCGGCATTGAATACAAAAGGGACAATGCCGACTTAAGTACAAGAAGAGTGTTTCTTCTAAGAGTTTGTGTTTTGAGCAGCTCCTGGGAGACCAGTTTTAGATTCCGATGCAAAAGTGCAGGTTTTACTGTATCCCTTGGACCTTCACATTGACCATGAAACACAGAAATTACATCGGGATTGAATACAAGAGGGACAATGCAGACTTAAGTACCAGAAGAGCGAATCTTCTAAGAGTTTTTACTTTCAGCGGCTCCTGGGAGAACAGTGTTAGATTCTGATGCACCAGTCGGGTTTACTATATCCCTTGGACCTTCACATAACCAGGAAACACAGAAATTGCATCGAAACTGTATACAGTACTGACAATTCCGACTAAAGAACAAGAAGAATGAATTTTCTAAGAGTTTTTGGGCTGAGCAGCTCCTGGGAGACTAGTAGTACATTCCGATACACCAGTTCAGGTTTACTGTATCCCTTGGACCTTCAATTTGACCATGAAACGCAGAAATAGCATCGGGATTGAATACAAAATACACAATGAGGGCTTAAGTACAAGAGGAGTGAATTTTATAAAAGTTTGTGCTTTGAGCGGCTCCTGGGAGACCAGTGTTTGATTCCGATGCAGCAGTGCAGGTTTAATGTATCGCTTGGACCTTCACATTGACCATGAAACACAATAATTGCATCGGGATGGAATACATAAGAGACAATGCCAACTGAAGTACTAGAAGAGTGAATCTTCCGGAGTCTGAACTTTGAGCGTTTCCTGGGTGTCCAGTATTAGAATCCGATGCACCTTTGCAGGTTTACTGTATCCCTTGGACCTTCACATTGACCATGAAACACAGAAATTGCTGGGGATTGAATACAAGAGAGACAATGCCAACTTAAGTACAAGAAGAGTTAATCTTCGAAGGGTTTGTGCTTTCAGCGGCTCCTGGGAGGCCAGTATTAGATTCCGATGCACCAGTGCAGGTTTACTGTATCCCTTGGACCTTCACATTGACCATAAAACACAGAAATTGCATCGGGATTGAATACAAAAGGGACCGCCGACTTAAGTACAAGAAGAGTTAATCATCTAAGAGTTTGTGCGTAAGAGCGCATCCTCGGACACCAATGTTAGATTGCGATGCACAAGTGCAGGTTTATTGTAACCCTTCGACCTTCACATTGACCATGAAACACAGAAATTGAATCGGGATTGAATACGAAAGGGACAATAACGACATAAGTACAAGAAGAGTGATCTTCTAAGGATTTGTGCTTTGTGCGACTCTTGGGAGACCAGTATTAGAATTCGATGTATCAGTGCAGGTTTACTGTATCCCTTCGACCTTCACATTGACCACGAAACACAGAAATTGCATCGGGATTGAATACAAAAGGGAAAGCCAATTTAAGTACAAGAAGAGTAAATCATCTAAGAGTTTGTGCTTTGAGCGGCTCTTGGGAGACCAGTATTAGATTCCGATGCACCAATGCTGATTATCTGTATCTCTTGCACCATTCACGTTGACCATGAAACACAGAAATTACATCGGGATTGAATACAAAAGAGACAATGTCGAGTTAGGTACAAGAAGAGTGAATCTTCCAAGAGTTTGTGATTTGAGCGGCTCCTGGGAGACCAGTATTACATTCCGATGCACCAGTGCAGGTTTACTTTATTCCTTGGCCCTTCACATTGACCATGAAACACAGAAATTGCATCGGGATTAATACATAAGGCACTTTGCCGACTTAAGTACAAGAAGAGTGAATCTTCCAAGAGTTTGCGGTTACAGCGGCTCCTGGGAGACCAGTATTAGATCCATTGCACCAGTGCAGGTTTACTCTATCGCTTGGACCTTCACATTGACCATCAAACACAGAAATTGCATAGGGATTGAATACAAAAGGTAAAGCCCATTTAAGTACAAGAAGAGTTAATCATCTAAGAATTTGTGCATTGAACGGCTCTTGGGAGACCAGTATTAGACTACGATGCAGCAGTGCAGGTTTACTGTAATTCTTGGCCCTTCACACTGACCATGAAACGCAGAAATCGCATCAGGATTGAATACAAAAAGGACAATGCCGACATAAGAACAAGAAGAGCGAATTTACTAAGAGTTTGTGCTTTGAGCGGCTCCTCGGAGACCAGTATTAAATTCCGTTGCACCAGTGAAGGTTTACTGTATCCCTTTGACCTTCACATTGACCAAGAAACACAGAAATCGCTTCGGGATTGAATACAAATGTGAGTATGCCGACTTAAGAACAAGAAGAGTGAGTCTTCTAAGAGATTGTTCTTTTGAGCGGCTCATGGGAGACCAGTATTACATTCCCATGCACCAGTGCAGGCTTACTGTATCCCTTTGACCTTCACATTGACCATGAAACGCAGAAATTGGATCGGGATTGACCACAAAATGCACAATGCCGACTTAAGTACAAGAAGAGTGAATCTTGTAAGAGTTTGTGCTTTGACCGGCTCCTGCGAGACCATTATTAGAATCCGATGCACCAGTGCAGGTTAACTGTATCCCTTGGACCTTCACATTGACAATGAAACACAGATATTGCATCGGGATTGAATACAAAAGGGACCGCCGACTTAAGTACAAGATGAGTTAATCATCTAAGAGTTTGTGCGTTGAGCGCATCCTCGGAGACCAATATTAGTTTCCGATGCACAGGTGCAGGTTTATTGTAACCCTTCGACCTTCACATTGACCATGAAACACAGAAATTGCATCGGGATTGAATACAAAAGGGACAATAACGACATAAGTACAAGAAGAGTGAATCTTCCAAGGATTTGTGCTTTGAGCGACTCTTGGGAGACCAGTATTAGGTTCCGATGCACCAGTGCAGGTTTACTGTATCCCTTGGTCCTTCACATGGACCATCAACCACAGAAATTGGATCGGGATTGAAAACAAAAGGCACAAAGCCCACTTAAGTATAAGAAGAGTGAATCTTGTAAGAGTTTGTGCTTTGAGCGGGTCCTGGGATACCAGTATTAGATTCCGATGCACCTGTGCAGGTTTACTGTATCCCTTGGACCTTGACAATGACCATGAAACACAGAAATTGCATCGGGATTGAATACAAAAGGGACACTGCCCACTTAATTACAAGAAGAGTGAATCTTCTAAGAAATTGTGCTTTGAGCGGCTCCTGGGAGACCAGTATTAGATTCCGATGCACCTGTGCTGGTTTATTGTATCCCTTGGACCTTCACATGGACCATCAAACACAGAAATTGGATCGGGATTGAAAACGAAAGGCACAAAGCTCACTTAAGTATAAGAAGAGTGAATCTTGTAAGAGTTTGTGCTTTGAGCGGGTCCTGGGAGACCAGTATTAGATTCCGATGCACCGGTGCAGGTTCACTGTATCCCTTAGACCTTCAGATTGACCATGAAACACAGATATTGGGTCGGGACTGAATACATTAGGGACAATAACGACATAAGTACACGAAGTGTGAATCTTCTTTGGCTTTGTGCTATGTGCGGCTCCTGGGAGACCAGTATTAAATTCCGTTGCACCAGTGAAGGTTTACTGTATCCCTTTGACCTTCACATTGACCAAGAACCACAGAAATCGCTTCGGGATAGAATACAAATGGGAGAATGCCGCCTTAAGAACATGAAGAGTGAGTCTTCTAAGTCTTTGTGCTTTTGAGCGGCTCATGGGAGACCAGTATTAGATTCCGATGCACCAGTGCAGGTTTACTTTATTCCTTGGCCCTTCACATTGACCATGAAACACAGAAATTACATCGGGATTAATACATAAGGCACATTGCCGACTTAAGTACAAGAAGAGTGAATCTTCTAAGAGTTTGTGGTTAGAGCGGCCCCTGGGAGAACAGTATTAGATTCCATTGCACCAGTGCAGGATTACTCTATCGCTTGGACCTTCATATTGACCATCAAACACAGAAATTGCATCAGGATTGAAAACATAAGGGAAAATGCTGACATAAGTACAAAAGAGTGAATTTTCTATGAGTTTGCGGTTTGAACGGCTCGTGGGAAACCAGTGGTAGATTCCGATGCACCAGTGCAGGTTTACTGTATCCCTTGGACCTTTACATTGACCATGAAACACAGAAATAGCATCGGGATTGAATACAAAAGTGACTGCCGACTTAAGTACAAGAAGAGTTAATCATCTAAGACTTTGTGCTTTGAGCCGCTCCTGGGAGACCAGTATTAGATTCCGATGCTCCAGTGCAGGTGTACTGTATCCCTTGGCCCTTCACACTGACCATGAAACGTAGAAATTGCATCGGGATTGACCACAAAATGCACAGTGCCGACTTAAGTACAAGATGAGTGAATCTTCTAAGAGTTTGTGCTTTTAGCGGCTCCTGGGTGACCAGTATTAGATTCTGATGCACCAGTGCTGATTATCTGTATCCCTTGGGCCTTCACATTGACCATGAAAAACAGAACTTACATCAGGATTGAATACAAAAGAGACAATGTCGACTTAAGTACAAGAAGAGTGAATCTTCTAAGAGTTTGTGATTTGAGCGTGTCCTGGGAGACCAGCATTAGATTCTGATGCACCAGTGCAGGTTTACTGTATCCCTTGGACCTTTACATTGACAATGAAACACAGAAATTGCATCGGGATTGAATACAAATGGACAATGCCGACTTAATTACAAGAAGAGTGAATCTTCTAAGAAATTGTGCTTTGAGCGGCTCCTGGGCGACCAGTATTAGATTCCGACGCACCTGTTCTGGTTTATTGTATCCCTTGGACCTTCACATGGACCATCAAACACAGAAATTACATCGGGATTGAAAACAAAACTTATAATGTCCACATAAGTATAAGTAGAGTGAATCTTGTTAGAGTTTGTGTTTTGAGCGGGTCCTGGGAGAAGAGTACTAGATTCCGATGCACCAGTGCAGGTTTACTGTATCCCTTGGACCTTCAGATTGACCATGAAGCAGAGAAATTGCATCGGGATTGAATACAAAAGGGACTGCCGACTTAAGTACAAGAAGAGTTAATCATCTAAGAGTTTGTGCTTTGAGCCGCTCCTGGGAGACCAGTATTAGATTCCGATGCTCCAGTGCACGTGTACTGTATCCCTTGGAACTTCACATGGACCATGAAACACAGAAATTGCATCGGAATTGAATACAAAAGGGACAATAACGACATAAGTACAAGAAGAGTGAATCTTCTAAAGGTTTTTCCTTTGAGCAGCTTCTGCGAGACCAGTATTAGATTCCGATGTACCAGTGAAGGTATACTGTATCCCTTGGACCTTCATATTGACCATGAAACACAGAAATTTCATCGGGATTAAATACAAAATGCACAATGCCAACTTAAGTGCAAGATAATTGCATTTTCTAAGAGTTTGTGCTTTGAGCGGCTCCTCGGAGTCCAGTATTAAATTCCGATGCACCAGTGAAGGTTTACTGTATCCCTTTGACCTTCACATTCGAAAAGTAACACAGATATCGCATCGGAATTGATTACAAAACGGACAATGCCGACTTAAGCACAAGAAAGGTTAGTCTTCTAAGAGTTTGTGATTTGAGTGGCTCATGGGAGACCAGTATTAGACTCCGTTGCACCAGTGCAGGTTTTCTTTATCCCTTGGCCCTTCACATTGACCATGAAACACAGAAACTGCATCGGGATTGAACACAAGATGCACAATGCCGTCTTAAGTACAAGAAGAGTCGATCATCTAAGATATTGTTCTTTGAGCGGCTCCTGGGAGACCAGTATTAGATTCCCATGCACCAGTGCAGGTTTATTCTATACCTTGGACCCTCAAATTGACCATGAAACACAGATACCAAATGGAAATTGAATACAAAACGGACAATGCCGACTTAATTACAAGAAGAGTGAATCTTCTAAGAAATTGTGCTTTGAGCGGCTCCTGGGAGACCAGTATTAGATTCCGATGCACCTGTTCTGGTTTATTGTATCCCTTGGAACTTCACATGGACCATCAAACACAGAAATTACATCGGGATGAAAACAAAAGGCATAATATCCACATAAGTATAAGAAGAGTGAATCTTGTTAGAGTTTGTGCTTTGTGCGGGTCCAGGGAGACCAGTATTAGATTCCGATGCACCGGTGCAGGTTCACTGTATCCCTTAGACCTTCAGATTGACCATGAAACACAGATATAGCGTCGGGACTGAATACATTAGGGACAATAACGACATAAGTACACGAAGTGTGAATCTTCTTTGGCTTTGTGCTATGTGCGGCTCCTGGGAGACCAGTATTAGATACCGATGTAACAGTGCAGGTTTGCTGTATCCCTTGGACCTTCACATTGACAATAAAACACAGAAATTGCATCGGGATTGAATACAAAATGCACAATGCCAACTTAAGTGCAAGAAGAGTGCATTTTCTAAGAGTTTGTGCTTTGAGCGGCTCCTCGGAGACCAGTATTAAATTCCGTTGCACCAGTGAAGGTTTACTGTATCCCTTTGACCTTCACATTGACCAAGAACCACAGAAATCGCTTCGGGATAGAATACAAATGGGAGAATGCCGCCTTAAGAACATGAAGAGTGAGTCTTCTAAGACTTTGTGCTTTTGAGCGGCTCATGGGAGACCAGTATTAGATTCCGATGCACCAGTGCAGGTTTACTTTATTGCTTGGCCCTTCACATTGACCATGAAACACAGAAATTGCATCGGGATTAATACATAAGGCACATTGCCGACTTAAGTACAAGAAGAGTGAATCTTCTAAGAGTTTGTGGTTAGAGCGGCCCCTGGGAGAACAGTATTAGATTCCATTGCACCAGTGCAGGATTACTCTATCGCTTGGACCTTCATATTGACCATCAAACACAGAAATTGCATCAGGATTGAAATCATAAGGGAAAATGCTGACATAAGTACAAAAGAGTGAATTTTCTATGAGTTTGTGGTTTGAACGGCTCGTGGGAAACCAGTGGTAGATTCCGATGCACCAGTGCAGGTTTACTGTATCCCTTGGACCTTTACATTGACCATGAAACACAGAAATAGCATCGGGATTGAATACAAATGGGACTGCCGACTTAAGTACAAGAAGAGTTAATCATCTAAGACTTTGTGCTTTGAGCCGCTCCTGGGAGACCAGTATTAGATTCCGAAGCTCCAGTGCAGGTGTACTGTATCCCTTGGCCCTTCACACTGACCATGAAACGTAGAAATTGCATCGGGATTGACCACAAAATGCACAGTGCCGACTTAAGTACAAGATGAGTGAATCTTCTAAGAGTTTGTGCTTTTAGCGGCTCCTGGGTGACCAGTATTAGATTCCGATGCACCAGTGCTGATTATCTGTATCCCTTGGGCCTTCACATTGACCATGAAAAACAGAACTTACATCAGGATTGAATACAAAAGAGACAATGTCGACTTAAGTACAAGAAGAGTGAATCTTCTAAGAGTTTGTGATTTGAGCGTGTCCTGGGAGACCAGCATTAGATTCTGATGCACCAGTGCAGGTTTACTGTATCCCTTGGACCTTTACATTGACAATGAAACACAGAAATTGCATCGGGATTGAATACAAATGGACAATGCCGACTTAATTACAAGAAGAGTGAATCTTCTAAGAAATTGTGCTTTGAGCGGCTCCTGGGCGACCAGTATTAGATTCCGACGCACCTGTTCTGGTTTATTGTATCCCTTGGACCTTCACATGGACCATCAAACACAGAAATTACATCGGGATTGAAAACAAAACTTATAATGTCCACATAAGTATAAGTAGAGTGAATCTTGTTAGAGTTTGTGTTTTGAGCGGGTCCTGGGGGAAGAGTACTAGATTCCGATGCACCAGTGCAGGTTTACTGTATCCCTTGGACCTTTAGATTGACCATGAAACACAGAAATTGCATCGGGATTGAATACAAAAGGGACTGCCGACTTAAGTACAAGAAGAGTTAATCATCTAAGAGTTTGTGCTTTGAGCCGCTCCTGGGAGACCAGTATTAGATTCCGATGCTCCAGTGCACGTGTACTGTATCCCTTGGAACTTCACATGGACCATGAAACACAGAAATTGCATCGGGATTGAATACAAATGGGACAATAACGACATAAGTACAAGAAGAGTGAATCTTCTAAAGGTTTTTCCTTTGAGCAGCTTCTGCGAGACCAGTATTAGATTCCGATGTACCAGTGAAGGTATACTGTATCCCTTTGACCTTCACATTGACCAAGAATCACTGAAATCGCATCGGGATTGAATACAAAAGGGACAATGCCGACATAAGTACAATGAGAGTGAGTTTTCTAAGTGTTTGTGGTTTGAGCGCCTCCTCAGAGACCAGTATTAGATTCCGATGCACCGGTGCAGGTTTACTGTATCCCTTCGACCTTCACATTGAGCATGAAACACAGAAATTGCATCGGGGGTGAATACAAAAGGGACAATGCCGACTTAAGTACAAGGAGAGTGAATCTTCTAAGAGTTTGAGATTTGAGCGCCTCCTGGGTGTCCAGTATCAGATTCCGATGCACCTGTGCAGGTTTACTCTATCCCTTGGACTTTCACATTGACCATGAAACACAGAAATTGCATCGGGATTGAACACAAAACGGACAATAACGATATAAGTACATGAAGTGTGAATCTTCTAAGGGTTTGTGCTTTGAGCCGCTCCTGAGAGACCAGTATTAGATTCGGATGTACCAGTGCAAGTTTACTGTATCCCCTTGGACCTTCACATTGACCATGAAGCACAGAAACTGAATCGGGATGGAATACATAAGGGACAATGCCGACTCAAGTAGAAGAAGAGTGAATTTTGTAAGAGTTTGTGCTTTGAGCGGCTCCTGGGAGACCAGAATTAAATTCTGATGCGCCAGTTAAGGTTTACTGTATCCCTTTGACCTTCACATTGACCAGGAAACACAGAAATAGCATCGGGATTGGATACAAAAGAGACAATGCCGACTTAAGGACAAGAAGAGTGAGTCTTCTAACAGTTTGTGCTTTGAGTGGATCATGGGAGACCAGTATAAGATTCTGATGCACCAGTGCAGGTTTATTGTATCATTTGGATCTTCACATTGACTATGAAACACAGAAATTGCATCGGGATTGAATATAAGAGGGAGAATGCAGACTTAATTACAAGAAGAATGAATCTTCTAAGAAATTGTGCTTTGAGCGGCTCCTGGGAGACCTGTATTAGATTCCGATGCCCCTGTGCTGGTTTATTGTATCCCTTGGACCTTCACATGGACCATCAATACATAAGATGCATCGGGATTGAGAACAAAAGGTACAATGCCGACTTAAGTACAAGAAGAGTGAGTGTTGTAAGAGTTTGTGCTTTGGGCGGGTCCTGGGAGACCAGTATTAGATTCCGGTGCACCAGTGCGGGTTTACTGTATCCCTTGGACCTTCACATTGACCATGAAACACAGGAATTGCATCTGGATTGAATACAAAAGGTTGCACCGACTTACGTTCAAGAAGAGTTAATCATCTAAGAGTTTGTGTTTTGAGCGGCTCCTGGGAGACCAGTGTTAAATTCCGATGCTCCAGTGAAGGTGTACTGTATCCCTTGGACCTTCACATTGACCATGAATCGCAGAAATTGCATCGGGATTGAATACAAAAGGGACAATGCCGACATAAGTACAAGAAGAGTGAATATTCTAAGAGTTTGAGATTTGAGGGGCTCCTGGGTGTCCAGTATTATATTCCGATGCACCTGTGCAGGTTTACTGTATCCCTTGGACCTTCACATTGACCATGAAACACAGAAATTGCATCGGGATTAAATACAAAAGTGACAATAACGACATAAGTACAAGACGAGTGAAACTACTAAGTGTTTGTGCTTTGAGCGGCACCTGGGAGACCAGTAATAGATTCCGATGTACCAGTGCAGGTTATCTGTACCTCTTGGACCTTCACATTGACCATGAAACACAGAAATTGCATCGCGATTGAATACAAAATGCACAATGCCAACTTAAGCGCAAGTAGAGTGGAGTTTCTAAGAGTTTGTGCTTTGAGCGTGTCCTCCGAGACCAGTATTAGTTTCCGATGCACCAGTGCAGGTTTATCGTATCCCTTGGACCTTCACATTGACCATGAAACACAGAAATTGCATCGGGATGGAATACATAAGGGACAATGCCGACTCAAATAGAAGAAGAGTGAAATTTGTAAGAGTTTGTGCTTTGAGCGGCTCCTGGGAGACCAGTATTAAATTCCGATGCACCAGTGAAGGTTTACTGTATCCCTTTGACCTTCACATTCGAAAAGTAACACAGATATCGCATCGGGATTGAATACAAAACGGACAATGCCGACTTAAGGACAAGAAAGGTTAGTCTTCTAAGAGTTTGTGATTTGAGTGGCTCATGGGAGACCAGTATTAGACTCCGTTGCACCAGTGCAGGTTTTCTTTATCCCTTGGCCCTTCACATTGACCATGATACACAGAAACTGCATCGGGATTGAACACAAGATGCACAATGCCGTCTTAAGTACAAGAAGAGTCAATCATCTAAGATATTGTTCTTTGAGCGGCTCCTGGGAGACGAGTATTAGATTCCCATGCACCAGTGCAGGTTTATTCTATACCTTGGACCCTCAAATTGACCATGAAACACAGATACCGAATGGAAATTGAATACAAAACGGACAATGCCGACTTAATTACAAGAAGAGTGAATCTTCTAAGAAATTGTGCTTTGAGCGGCTCCTGGGAGACCAGTATTAGATTCCGATGCGCCTGTTCTGGTTTATTGTATCCCTTGGACCTTCACATGGACCATCAAACACAGAAATTACATCGGGATGAAAACAAAAGGCATAATATCCACATAAGTATAAGAAGAGTGAATCTTGTTAGAGTTTGTGCTTTGTGCGGGTCCAGGGAGACCAGTATTAGATTCCGATGCACCAGTGCAGGTTTACTGTATCCCTTGGACCTTCAGATTGACCATGAAACACAGAAATTGCATCGGGAATGAATACAAAAGGGACAATAACGACATAGGTACAAGAAGAGTGAATCTTCTAAAGGTTTTTGCTTTGAGCAGCTCCTGCGAGACCAGTATTAGATTCGGATGTACCAGTGAAGGTATACTGTATCCCTTGGACCTTCTTATTGACCATGAAACACAGAAATTGCGTCGGGATTGAATACAAATTGCACAATGCCAACTTAAGTCCAAGATAATTGAATTCTCTAAGAGTTTGTGCTTTGAGCGGCTACTCGGAGAACAGTATTAAATTCCGATGCACCAGTGAAGGTTTACTGCATCCCTTTGACCTTCACATTGACCAAGAAACACAGAAATTGCATCGGGACTGAATACAAGAGGGACAATGCCGACTTAAGTACAATGAGAGTGAATTTTCTAAGTGTTTGTGGTTTGAGCGGCTCCTCGGAGACCAGTGGTAGATTCCCATGCACCAGTGCAGGTTTACTGTATCCCTTGGAATTTCACAGTGACCGTGAAACACAGAAATTGAATTGGGATTGAATACATAAGGAACAATGCCGACTTAAGTACAATAAGAGTTAATTTTCTAAGCGTTTGTGGTTTGAGCGGCTCGTAGGAGACCAGTGGTAGATTCCGATGCACCAGTGCAGGTTTACTGTGTCCCTTGGACCTTCACATTGACCTTCATACACAGAAATACCACCGAGATTGAATACAAAAGGGACTGCCGACTTAAGTACAAGAAGAGTTAATCATCTTAGAGTTTGTGCTTTGAGCGCCTCCTCGGAGACCAGTATTAGATTAAATATGCACCAGTGCAGGTTTACTGTATCCCTTCGACCTTCACATTGAGCATGAAACACAGAAATTGCATCGGGATTGAATACTTAAAGGGACAATGCCGACTTAGGTACAAGAAGAGTGAATCTTCTAAGAGTTTGAGATTTGAGCGGCTCCTGGGTGTCCAGTATTAGATTCCGCTGCACCTGTGCAGGTTTACTGTATCCCTTGGACTTACACATTGACCATGAAACACAGAAATTGCATCGGGACTGAACACAAAACTGACATTAACGACATAAAAACAAGAAGTGTGAATCTTCTAAGGGTTTGTGCTTTGAGCGGCTCCTGGGAGACCAGTATTAGATTCCGATGTACCAGTGCAAGTTTACTGTATCCCCTTGGACCTTCACATTGACCATGAAGCACAGAAACTGATTCGGGATGGAATACATAAGGGACAATTCCGACTCAAGTAGAGAAAGAGTGAATTTTGTAAGAGTTTGTGCTTTGAGCGGATGCTGGGAGACCAGTATTAAATTCCGATACGCCAGTGTAGGTTTACTGTATCTCTTTCACCTTCACATTGACCAAGAAACACAGAAATCGCATCGGGATTGGATACAAAAGACACAATGCCGACTTAATAACAAGAAGAGTGAGTCTTCTAAGAGTTTGTGCTTTGAGTGGATCATGGGAGACCAGTATAAGATTCTGATGCACCAGTGCAGGTTTATTGTATCCCTTGGATCTTCACATTGACCATGAAACACATAAATTGCATCGGGATTGAAAACAAAAGGCACAATGCCGACCTAAGTACAAGAAGAGTGAGTGTTGTAAGAGTTTGTGCTTTGGGCGGGTCCTGGGAGACCAGTATTAGATTCCGGTGCACCAGTGGACGTTTACTGTATCCCTTGGACCTTCACATTGACCATGAAACACAGGAATTGCATCTGGATTGAATACAAAAGGTTCTACCGACTTAAGTTCAAGAAGAGTTAATCATCTAAGAGTTTGTGCTTTGAGCGGCTCCTGGGAGGCCAGTGTTAGATTCCGATGTACCAGTGCAGGTTAACTGTACCCCTTGGACCTTCACATTGATCATGAAACACAGAAATTGCATCGGGATTGAATATAAAATGCACAATGCCAACTTAAGTGCAAGTAGAGTGAATTTTCTAAGTGTTTGTGCTTTGAGCGACTCCTCCGAGACCTGTATTAGATTCCGATGCACCAGTGCAGGTTTGTCGTATCCCTTGGACCTTCACATTGACCATGAAACACAGAAATTGCATCGGGATGGAATACATAAGGGACAATGCCGACTCAAGTAGAAGAAGAGTGAAATTTGTAAGAGTTTGTGCTTTGAGCGGCTCCTGGGAGACCAGTATTAAATTCTGATGCACCAGTGAAGGTTTACTGTATCCCTTGGACATTCACATTGACCATGAAACAAAGAAATTGCATCGGGATTGATTACAAATGGGACTACCGACTTAAGTACAAGAAGAGTCAATCATCTAAGAGTTTGTGCTTTGAGCGGCTCCTGGGAGACAAGTATTAGATTCTGATGCACCAGTGCAGGTTTACTTTATCCCTTGGACCTTCACATTTGCCAAGTAACACAGAAATCGCATCGGGATTGAATACAAAACGGACAATGCCGACTTAAGGACAAGAAAGGTTAGTCTTCTAAGAGTTTGTGATATGAGTGGTTCATGGGAGACCAGTATTAGAATCCGTTGCACCAGTGCAGGTTTTCTTTATCCCTTGGCACTTCACTTTGACCATGAAACACAGAAATTGCATCGGGATTAATACATAAGCCACAATGCAGACTTAAGTACAAGAAGGGTGAATCTAATAAGAGATTGTGCTCTGAACGGCTCCTGGGAGACCAGTATTAGAAGCCGATGCACCAGTGCAGGACTACTGTATCCCTTGGACTTTCACAGTGACCGTGAAACACAGAAATTGCATTGGGAATGAATACAAAAGGAACAATGCCAACTTAAGTACAATAAGAGTGAACTTTCTAAGAGTTTGTGGTTTAGCGGCTCGTGGGACACCAGTGGTAGATTCCGCTGCACCAGAGCAGGTTTACTGTATCCCTTGGACCTTCACATTGACCATGAAACACAGAAATTGCATCGGGATTGAATACAAAAGGGACTGCCGACTTAAGTACAAGAAGAGTTAATCATCTAAGAGTTGGTGCTTTGATTGGCTCTTGGGTGACCAGTATTAGATTCCGATACACCAGTGCTGATTAACTGTATCGCTTGGACCTTTACATCGACCATGTAAGAAAGAAATTACATCGGAATTGAATACAAAAGCGACAATGGCGACTTAAATGAAAGAAATGTGAATCTTCTAAGAGTTTGTGCTTTGAGCGGCTCCTGGGAGACCAATATTAGGTTCCGATGCACCAGCGCAGGTTTACTGTATCCCTTGGTCCTTCACATTGAGAATGAAACACAGATATTGCGTCGGGATTGAATACAAAATTGACAATGCCGACATAAGTACAAGAAGAGTGAAACCCCTCTGAGTTTGAGCTTTGAGGGGCACCTGGGATACCAGTATTAGATTCCGATGCACCTAGGCAGATTTACTGTATCCCTTGGTCCTTCACAATGTCCATGAAACGCAAAAATTGCATTGGGATGAATACAAAAGGAACAATGCCAACGTAAGAACAAGAAGAGTGAATCTTCTAAGAGTTTGTGCTTTGAGGGTCTCCGGGAGACCAATATTAAATTCTGATGCACCAGTGCAGGTTTATTGTATCCCTTCGATGTTCACATTGAGCATGAAACACAGAAATTACATCGGGATTGAATACAAGAGGGACAATGCCGACTTAATTACAAGAAGAATGAATCTTCTAAGAAATTGCGCTTTGAGCGGCTCCTGGGTGACCTGTATTAGATTCCGATGCCCCTGTGCTGGTTTATTGTATCCCTTGGACCTTCACGTGCACCATCAAACACAGAAATTGCATCGGGATTGAAAGCAAAATGCACAATGCCGACTTAAGTACAAGAAGAGTGAATTTTCTAAGAGTTTGTGCTTTGAGCGGCTCCTGGGAGACAAGTGTTAGATGCCGATGCTCCAGTGCAGGTGTACTGTATCCCTTAGACCTTCACATTGACCATGAAACGCAGAAATTGCATCGGGATTGAATACAAAATGCACAATGCCGACTTACGTACAAGAAGAGTAAATCGTCTAAGAGTTTGCGCTTTGAGCGGCTCATGGGTGACCAGAATTAGATTCCGATGCACCAGTGCAGGTTTACTGTATCCCTTGCAACTTCACAGTGATCATGAAACACAGAAATTGCATCGCGATTGAATAAAAAAGGCACAATGCCTAAGTAAGTACAAGAAGATTGAATCTTCTGTGAGTTTGTGCTTTGAGCGGCTCCAGGGTGACCAGTATTAGATTCCGATGCACCAGTTCAGGTTTACTGTATCCCTTGGACCTTCACATTGACCATGAAACACAGAAATTTCATTGGGATTGAATACAAACCGGACAATGCCGACTTAAGTACAAGAAGAGCGAATTTTCTAAGAGGTTGTGGGTTGAGCAGCTCCAGGGAGACCAGTATTAGATTCCGATGCACCAGTGCAGGTTTACTGTATCCCTTTGAACTTCACATTGATCATGAAACACAGAAATTGCATTGGGATTGAATACAAAAGGCAAAATGCCGGCGTAAGTACAAGAAGAGTGAATCTTCTAAGAGTATGTGCTTTGAGCGGCTCCTGGGAGATCAGTGTTAGATTCCGATGCACCAGTGCAGGTTCACTGTATCCATTGGACCTTCACATTGACCATGAATCACAGAAATTTCATCGGGATTGAATACAAAATGGACAATGCCGACTTAAGTACAAGAAGAGTGAACCTTCTGGGACTTTGTACTTTGAACGGCTGCAGGGAGACCTGTATTAGATTCCGATTCGCCTGCGCAGGTTTACTGTATCCCTTTGACCTTCACATTGAGCATGAAACACAGAAATTGCATCGGCACTGAATACAAAAGGAACAATGCCGAATTAAGTACATGAAGAGTGGATTTTCTAAGATTTTGTGGTTTGAGCGGCACCTGGGAGACCAGTATTAGATTCCGTTGCGCCAGTGCAGGTTTTCTGTACCCCTTGGACCTTCACATGGACCATCAAACACAGAAATTGCATCGTGATTGAAAACAAAAGGCACAATGCCGACTTAAGTACAAGAAGAGTGAGTCTTGTAAGAGTTTGTGCTTTGAGCAGCTCCTGGGAGACCAGTATTAGATTCCGATGCACCAGTGCAGGTTTACTGTATCCCTTGGACATTCACATTGACCATGAAACACAGAAATTGCATCGGGATTGATTACAAATGGGACTACCGACTTAAGTACAAGAAGAGTCAATCATCTAAGAGTTTGTGCTTTGAGCGGCTCCTGGGAGACAAGTATTAGATTCTGATGCACCAGTGCAGATTTACTTTATCCCTTGGACCTTCACATTGACCATGAAACACAGAAATTTCATCGGGATTGCATACTAAATGCACAATTCCGACTTGAGTACAAGAAGAGTGAATCTTCTAAGAGTTTGTGCTTTGAGCGGCTCCTGGTAGACCAGTATCAGATTCCGATACACCGGTACAGGTTTACTGTATCCCTTGGACCTTCACATTAACCATGATACACAGATATTGCATTCGGACCAATACAAAAGATACAATGTCGACTTAAGTACAAGAAGAGTGAATCTTCTAATAGTTTGTGATTTGAGGGGCTCCTGGGAGACCAGTATTAAATTCTGATGCACCAGTGCAGGTTTACTGTATCCCTTGGACCTTCACATTGACCATGAAACACAGAAATCGAATCGGGATTGAATACAAAGGGAACAATGCCGACTTACGTACAACAAGAGTGAATCTTCTAAGAGTTTGTTCTTTGAGCGGCTCCTGGGAAACCAGTATTAGATTCCGATGCACCAGCGCAGGTTCCCTGTATCCCTCCGACCCTCACATTGGCCAAGAAACACAGAAATTGCATCGACATTTAATACAAACGGGACAATACCGACTTAAGTACAAGAGGAGAGAATTTTCTAAGAAGTTGTGGGTTGAGCAGCTCCAGGGAGACCAGTATTAGATTCCGATGCACCAGTGCTGGTTTACTGAATCCTTTGCACCTCTACATTGACCATGAAACACAGAAAGGGCATCGGTATAGAATACAAAAGGGACAATGCCGACTTAAGTACAAGAAGAGTAAATCTTCTAAGAGTTTGTGCTTTGAGCGGCTCGTCCGAGACCAGTATTAGATTCCGATGCACCAGTGCAGGTTTACCGTATCCCTTGTACCTTCACATTGACCATGAAACACAGAAATTGCATCTTGATTGAATACAATATGCACAATGCCAACTCAAGTGCAAGATAGTTGAATTTTCTAAGAGTTTGTGCTTTGAGCGGTTCCTCGGAGACCAGTATTAAATTCCGATGCACCAGTGAAGGTTTACTGCATTCCTTTAACCTTTACATTGACCAAGAAACACTGAAATCGCATCGCGATTGAATACAATGGGACAATGCCGACATAAGTACAAGAAGGTTGAGTCTTATAAGAGATTGTGCTTTGAACGGCTCCTGGGAGACCTATATTAGAATCCGATGCACCAGTGCAGGATTACTGTATCCCTTGGACTTTCACAGTGACCGTGAAGCACAGAATTTGAATTGGGATTGAATACAAAACGAACAATGACGACTTAAGTACAATAAGAGTGAATTTTCTAAGTGTTTGTGGTTTGAGCGGCTCTTGGGAGACCAGTGGTTGATTCCGATGCACCAGTGCAGGTATACTGTATCCCTTGGACCTTCACATTGACCACAAAGCACAGAAATTGCATCAGGATTGAATACAATAGGGATTGCCGAGATTAGTACAAGAAGAGTTAATCATCTAAGAGTTTGTGCTTTGAGCGCCTCCTCGGAGACCAGTATTAGATTCCGATGCACCAGTGAAGGTTTACTGTATCCCTTGGACCTTCACATTGACCATGAAACACAGTAATTGCATTGGGATTGAATACAAAAGGGACAATGCCGACTTAAGTACAAGAAGAGTGAATCCTCTAAGGTTTTGTGCTTTGAGCGGCTCCTGGGAGACCAGTATTAGATTCCGATGCACCAGTGCAGGTTTACTTTATCCCTTGGCCCTTCACATTGACCATGTAATACAGAAATTGCGTAAGGGATTAATACATAAGGCACAATGCCGACTTAAGTACAAGAAGAGTGAATATTTTAGAGTTTCTGCTCTGAGCGGCTCCTGGGAGACCAGTATTAGATTCCGTTGCACCAGTGCAGGTTTACTCTATCGCTTGGTCCTTCACATTGACCATGAAACACAGAAATTGAATCGGGACTGAATACAAGAGGGACAATGAAGACTGAAGTACAATGAGAGTGAATTTTCTAAGTGTTTGTGGTTTGAGCGGCTCCTCGGAGACCAGTGGTAGATTCCGATGCACCAGTGCAGGTTTACTGTATCCCTTGGACCTTCACATTGACCATGAAACACAGAAATTGCATCGGGAGTGAATACAAAAGGGACAATGTCGAGTAAAGTACAAGAAGGGTGAATCTTATATGAGATTGTGCTTTGAACGGCTCCTGGCAGACCAGAATTAGAAACCGATGCACCAGTGCAGGTTTACTATATCCCTTGGACTTTCACAGTGACCGTGAGACACAGAAATTGCATTGGGATTGAATACAAAAGGAACAATGCCGACTTAAGTACAATATGAGTTAATTTTCTAAGCGTTTGTGGTTTGAGCGGCTCGTGGGAGACCAGTGGTAGATTCCGATGCACCAGTGCAGGTTTACTGTATCCCTTGGACCTTCACATTGACCATCAAACACAGAAATTGCATCGAGATTGAATACAAAAGGGACTGCCGACTTAAGTACAAGAAGAGTTAATCATCTAAGAGTTTGTTCTTTGAGCGCCTCCTCGGAGACTAGTATTAGATTCCCATGCACCGGTGCAGGTTTACTGTATCCCTTCGACCTTCACATTGAGCATGAAACACAGAAATTGCATCGGGATTGAATACAAAAAAGACAATGCTGACTTAAGTACAAGAAGGATGAATCTTCTAAGAGTTTGAGATTTGAGCGGCTCCTGGGTGTCCAGTATTAGATTCCGATGCACCTGTGCAGGTTTACTGTATCCCTTGGACTTTCACATTGACCATGAAACACAGAAATTGCATCGGGATTGAACACAAAACGGACATTAACGACATAAGTACAAGAAGTGTGAATCTTCTAAGGGTTTGTGCTTTGAGCGGCTCCTGGGAGACCAGTATTAGATTCCGATGTACCAGTGCAAGTTTACTGTATCCCCTTGGACCTCCACATTGACCATGAAGCACAGAAACTGATTCGGAATGGAATACATAAGGGACAATGCCGACTCAAGTAGAAGAAGAGTGAATTTTGTAAGAGTTTGTGCTTTGAGCGGCTCCTGGGAGACCAGTATTAAATTCCGATGCGCTAGTGAAGGTTTACTGTATCCCTTTGACCTTCACATTGACCAAGAAACACAGAAATCGCAACGGGATTGGATACAAAAGAGACAATGCCGACTTAATAACAAGAAGAGTGAGTCTTCTAAGAGTTTGTGCTTTGAGTGGATCATGGGAGACCAGTATAAGATTCTGATGCACCAGTGCAGGTTTATTGTACCCCTTGGATCTTCACATTGAGCATGAAACACAAAAATTGCATCGGGATTGAATACAAGAGGGACAATGCCGACTTAATTACAAGAAGAATGAATCTTCTAAGATATTGTGCTTTGAGCGGCTCCTGGGAGACCTGAATTAGATTCCGATGCCCCTATGCTGGTTTATTGTATCCCTTGGACCTTCACATGGACCATCAAACACAGAAATTGCATCGGGATTGATTACAAATGGGACTACCGACTTAAGTACAAGAAGAGTCAATCATCTAAGAGTTTGTGCTTTGAGCGGCTCCTGGGAGACAAGTATTAGATTCTGATGCACCAGTGCAGGTTTACTTTATCCCTTGGACCTCCACATTGACCATGAAACACAGAAATTTCATCGGGATTGAATACTAAATGGACAATGCCGACATATTTACAAGATGAAAGAATTTTCTAAGAGTTTGTGGTTTGAGCTGCTCCTGGGAGACCAGTATTAGATTCCGAAGAACCGGTGCAGGTTTATTGTATCCGTTGGACCTTCCCATTGACCATGAAACACAGAAATCGCATCGGGATTGAATACAAAATGCACAATTCCGACTTGAGTACAAGAAGAGTGAATCTTCTAAGAGTTTGTGCTTTGAGCGGCTCCTGGGAGGCCAGTATTAGATTCCGATACACCGGTACAGGTTTACTGTATCCCTTGGATCTTCACATTGACCATGATACACAGAAATTGCATTCGGACCAATACAAAAGATACAATGTCGACTTAAGTACAAGAAGAGTGAATCTTCTAATAATTTGTGATTTGAGGGGCTCCTGGGAGACCAGTATTAAATTCTGATGCACCAGTGCAGGTTTACTGTATCCCTTGGACCTTCACATTGACCATGAAACACAGAAATCGAATCGGGATTGAATACAAAGGGAACAATGCCAACTTACGTACAACAATAGTGAATCTTTTAAGAGTTTGTCCTTTGAGCGGCTCCTGGGAGACCAGTATTAGATTCCGATGCACCAGCGCAGGTTCCCTGTATCCCTTCGACCTTCACATTGACCAAGAAACACAGAAATTGCATCGACATTTAAAGCAAACGGGACAATGCCGACTTAAGTACAAAAAGTGAGAATTTTCTAAGATGTTGTGGGTTGAGCAGCTCCAGGGAGACCAGTATTAGATTCCGATGCACCAGTGCTGGTTTACTGAATCCTTTGCACCTCTACATTGACCATCAAACACAGAAAGGGCATCGGGATAGAATACAAAAGGGACAATGTCGACTTAAGTACAAGAAGAGTGAATCTTCTAAGAGTTTGTGCTTTGAGCGGCTCCTCCGAGACCAGTATTAGATTCCGATGCACCAGTGCAGGTTTACCGTATCCCTTATACCTTCACATTGACCATGAAACACAGAAATTGCATCGGGATGGAATACATAAAGGACAATGCCGACTCAAGTAGAACAAGAGTGAATTTTGTAAGAGTTTGTGCTTTGAGCGGCTCCTGGGAGACCAGTATTAAATTCAGATGCACCAGTGAAGGTTTACTGTATCCCTTTGACCTTCACATTGACCAACTAACACAGATATCGCATCGGGATTGAATACAAAACGGACAATGCCGACTTAAGAACTAGAAGAGTTAGTCTTCTAAGAGTTTGTGCTTTGAGCCGCTCCTGGGAGACCAGTATTAGATTCCGATGCTCCAGTGTAGGTGTACTGTATCGCTTGGAACTTCACATGGACCATGAAACACAGAAATTGCATCGGGATTGAATACAAATGGGACAATAACGACATAAGTACAAGAAGAGTGTATCTTCTAAAGGGTTTTGCTTTGAGCAGCTCCTGCGAGACCAGTATTAGATTCCGATGTACCAGTGAAGGTATACTGTATCCCTTGGACCTTCATATTGACCATGAAACACAGAAATTGCATCGGGATTGAATACAAAATGCACAATGCCAACTTAAGTGCAAGATAATTGAATTTTCTAAGAGTTTGTGCTTTGAGCGGCTCCTCGGAGACCAGTATTAAATTCCGATGCACCAGTGAAGGTTTACTGCATCCCTTTGACCTTCACATTGACCAAGAAACACTGAAATCGCATCGCGATTGAATACAAAGGGACAATGCCGACATAAGTACAAGAAGGTTGAGTCTTATAAGAGATTGTGCTTTGAACGGCTCCTGGGAGACCAGTATTAGAAACCGATGCACCAGTGCAGGATTACTGTATCCCTTGGACTTTCACAGTGACCGTGAAACACAGAAATTGAATTGGGATTGAATACAAAAGGAACAATGCCGACTTAAGTACAATAAGAGTGAATTTTCTAAGTTTTTGTGGTTTGAGCGGCTCTTGGGAGACCAGTGGTTGATTCCGATGCACCAGTGCAGGTTTACTGTATCCCTTGGACCTTCACATTGACCACAAAGCACAGAAAATGCATCAGGATTGAATACAATAGGGATTGTCGAGATAAGAACAAGAAGAGTTAATCATCTAAGAGTTTGTGCTTTGAGCGCCTCCTCGGAGACCAGTATTAGATTCCGATGCACCAGTGCAGCTTTACTGTATCAGTTGGACCTTCACATTGACCATGAAACATAGTAATTGCATCGGGATTGAATACAAAAGGGACAATGCCGACTTAAGTACAAGAAGAGTGAATCCTCTAAGATTTTGTGCTTTGAGCGGCTCCTGGGAGACCAGTATTAGATTGCGATGCACCAGCGCAGGTTCCCTGTATCCCTTCGACCTTCACATTGACCAAGAAACACAGAAATTGCAATCGACATTTAATGCAAACGGGACAATGCCGACTTAAGTACAAGAAGAGAGAATTTTCTAAGATGTTGTGGGTTGAGCAGCTCCAGGGAGACCAGTATTAGATTCCGATGCACCAGTGCTGGTTTACTGAATCCTTTGCACCTCTACATTGACCATGAAACACAGAAAGGGCATCGGGATAGAATACAAAAGGGACAATGTCGATTTAAGTACAAGAAGAATGAATCTTCTAAGAGTTTGTGCTTTGAGCGGCTCCTCCGAGACCAGTATTAGATTCCGACGCACCAGTGCAGGTTTACCGTATCCCTTGTACCTTCACATTGACCATGAAACACAGAAATTGCATCGGGATCGAATACATAAGGGACAATGCCGACTCAAGTAGAACAAGAGTGAATTTTGTAAGAGTTTGTGCTTTGAACGGCTCCTGGGAAACCAGTATTAAATTCAGATGCACCAGTGAAGGTTTACTGTATCCCTTTGACCTTCACATTGACCAAGTAACACAGAAATCGCATCGGGATTGAATACAAAACGGACAATGCCGACTTAAGAACAAGAAGAGTTAGTCTTCTAGAGTTTGTGCTTTGAGCCGCCCCTGGGAGACCAGTATTAGATACCGATGCTCCAGTGTAGGTGTACTGTATCGCTTGGAACTTCACATGGACCATGAAACACAGAAATTGCATAAGGGATTAATACATAAGGCACAATGCCGACTTAAGTACAAGAAGAGTGAGTCTTTTAGAGTTTCTGCTCTGAGCGGCTCCTGGGAGACCAGTATTAGATTCCGTTGCACCAGTGCAGGTTTACTCTATCGCTTGGTCCTTCACATTGACCATGAAACACAGAAATTGAATCGGGACTGAATACAAGAGGGACAATGCCGACTGAAGTACAATGAGAGTGAATTTTCTAAGTGTTTGTGGTTTGAGCGGCTCCTCGGAGACCAGTGGTAGATTCCGATGCACCAGTGCAGGTTTACTGTATCCCTTGGACCTTCACATTGACCATGAAACACAGAAATTGCATCGGGAGTGAATACAAAAGGGACAATGTCGAGTAAAGTACAAGAAGGGTGAATCTTATATGAGATTGTGCTTTGAACGTCTCCTGGCAGACCAGAATTAGAAACCGATGCACCAGTGCAGGTTTACTATATCCCTTGGACTTTCACAGTGACCGTGAGACACAGAAATTGCATTGGGATTGAATACAAAAGGAACAATGCCGACTTAAGTACAATATGAGTTAATTTTCTAAGCGTTTGTGGTTTGAGCGGCTCGTGGGAGACCAGTGGTAGATTCCGATGCACCAGTGCAGGTTTACTGTATCCCTTGGACCTTCACATTGACCATCAAACACAGAAATTGCATCGAGATTGAATACAAAAGGGACTGCCGACTTAAGTACAAGAAGAGTTAATCATCTAAGAGTTTGTTCTTTGAGCGCCTCCTCGGAGACTAGTATTAGATTCCCATGCACCGGTGCAGGTTTACTGTATCCCTTCGACCTTCACATTGAGCATGAAACACAGAAATTGCATCGGGATTGAATACAAAAAAGACAATGCTGACTTAAGTACAAGAAGGATGAATCTTCTAAGAGTTTGAGATTTGAGCGGCTCCTGGGTGTCCAGTATTAGATTCCGATGCACCTGTGCAGGTTTACTGTATCCCTTGGACTTTCACATTGACCATGAAACACAGAAATTGCATCGGGATTGAACACAAAACGGACATTAACGACATAAGTACAAGAAGTGTGAATCTTCTAAGGGTTTGTGCTTTGAGCGGCTCCTGGGAGACCAGTATTAGATTCCGATGTACCAGTGCAAGTTTACTGTATCCCCTTGGACCTCCACATTGACCATGAAGCACAGAAACTGATTCGGAATGGAATACATAAGGGACAATGCCGACTCAAGTAGAAGAAGAGTGAATTTTGTAAGAGTTTGTGCTTTGAGCGGCTCCTGGGAGACCAGTATTAAATTCCGATGCGCTAGTGAAGGTTTACTGTATCCCTTTGACCTTCACATTGACCAAGAAACACAGAAATCGCAACGGGATTGGATACAAAAGAGACAATGCCGACTTAATAACAAGAAGAGTGAGTCTTCTAAGAGTTTGTGCTTTGAGTGGATCATGGGAGACCAGTATAAGATTCTGATGCACCAGTGCAGGTTTATTGTACCCCTTGGATCTTCACATTGAGCATGAAACACAAAAATTGCATCGGGATTGAATACAAGAGGGACAATGCCGACTTAATTACAAGAAGAATGAATCTTCTAAGATATTGTGCTTTGAGCGGCTCCTGGGAGACCTGAATTAGATTCCGATGCCCCTATGCTGGTTTATTGTATCCCTTGGACCTTCACATGGACCATCAAACACAGAAATTGCATCGGGATTGATTACAAATGGGACTACCGACTTAAGTACAAGAAGAGTCAATCATCTAAGAGTTTGTGCTTTGAGCGGCTCCTGGGAGACAAGTATTAGATTCTGATGCACCAGTGCAGGTTTAATTTATCCCTTGGACCTCCACATTGACCATGAAACACAGAAATTTCATCGGGATTGAATACTAAATGGACAATGCCGACATATTTACAAGATGAAAGAATTTTCTAAGAGTTTGTGGTTTGAGCTGCTCCTGGGAGACCAGTATTAGATTCCGAAGAACCGGTGCAGGTTTATTGTATCCGTTGGACCTTCCCATTGACCATGAAACACAGAAATCGCATCGGGATTGAATACAAAATGCACAATTCCGACTTGAGTACAAGAAGAGTGAATCTTCTAAGAGTTTGTGCTTTGAGCGGCTCCTGGGAGACCAGTATTAGGTTCTGATGCACCAGTGCAGGTTTACTGTATCCCTTGGTTCTTCACATTGAGAATGAAACACAGATATTGCGGCGGGATTGAATACAAAATGGACAATGCCGACTTACGTACAAGAAGAGTAAATCTTCTAAGAGTTTGTGCTTTGAGCGGCTCATGGGTGACCAGTATTAGATTCCGATGAACCAGTGCAGGTTTACTGTATTCCTTGCAAATTCACAGTGATCATGAAACACAGAAATTGCATCGGGATTGAATAAAAAAGGCACAATGCCTAAGTAAGTACAAGAAGATTGAATCTTCTATGAGTTTGTGCTTTGAGCGGCTCCAGGGAGACCAGTATTAGATTCCGATGCACCAGTGCAGGTTTACTGTATCCCTTGGACCTTCACATTGACCATGAAACACAGAAATCGCATGGGGATTGAATACAATAGGCACAATGCCGACTTGAGTAGAAGAAGATCGAATCTTCTAAGAGTTTGTGCTTTGAGCGGCTCCTGGAAAACCAGTATTAGATTCCGATGCACCAGCGCAGGTTCACTATATCCCTTCGACCTTCACATTCACCATGAAACACAGAAATTGCATTGAGATTGAATACAAACAGGACAATGCCGACTTAAGTACAAGAAGAGTGAATTTTCTAAGAGGTTGTGGGTTGAGCAGCTCCAGGGGGACCAGTAATAGATTCCGATGCACCAGCGCAGGTTCCCTGTATCCCTTCGACCTTCACATTGACCATGAAACACAGAAATAGCACCGACATTTAATACAAACGGGACAATGCCGACTTAAGTACAAGAAGAGAGAATTTTCTTTAAGTTGTGGGTTGAGCAGCTCCAGGGAGACCAGTATTAGAATCCGATGCACCAGCGCTGGTTTACTGAATCCTTTGGACCTCTACATTGTCCATGAAACACAGAAAGGGCATCGGGATAGAATACAAAAGGGACAATGCCGACTTAAGTACAAGAAGAGTGAATCTTCTAAGAGTTTGTGCTAAGGGTGGCTCCTCCGAGACCAGTATTAGATTCCTATGCACCAGTGCAGGTTTACCGTATACCTTGTACCTTCACATTGACCATGAAACACAGAAATTGCATCGGGATGGAATACATAAGGGACAATGCCGACTCAAGTAGAACAAGAGTGAATTTTGTAAGAGTTTGTGCTTTGAGTGGCTCCTGGGAGACCAGTAATAAATTCAGATGCACCAGTGAAGTTTTACTGTATCCCTTTGACCTTCACATTGACCAAGTAACACAGAAATCGCATCGGGATTGAATACAAAACGGACAATGCCGACTTAAGAACAAGAAGAGTTAGTCTTCTAAGAGTTTATGATTTGAGTGGCTCATGGGAGACCTGTATTAGATTCCGTTGCACCAGTGCAGGTTTTCTTTATCCCTTGGCCCTTCACATTGACCATGAAACACAGAAATTGGATCGGGATTAATACATACGCCACAATGCCGACTTAAGTACAAGAACAGTGAATCTTCTAAGGGTTTCGCTCTGAGCGGCTCCTGGGAGACCAGTATAAGTTTCCGTTGCACCAGTGCATGTTTACTCTATCGCTTGGACCTCCACATCGACCATGAAACACAGAAATTGCATCGGGACTGAATACAAAAGGGACAATGCCGACTTAAGTAGAAGAAGGGTGAATCTTATAAGAGATTGTGCTTTGAATGGCTCCTGGGAGACCAGTATTAGACACCGATGCACCAGTGCAGGATTACTGTATCCCTTGGACTTTCACAGTGACCGTGAAACACAGAAATTGCATTGGGATTGAATACAAAAGGAACAATGCCGACTTAAGCACAATAAGAGTGAATTTTCTAAGAGTTTCTGGTTTGAGCGGCTAGTGGGAAACCAGTGGTAGACTCCGATGCACCAGTGCAGGTTTACTGTATCACTTGGACTTTCACATTGACCATCAAACTCAGAAATTGCATCGAGATTGAATACAAAAGGGACTGCCGACTTAAGTACAAGAAGAGTTAATCATCTAAGAGTTTCTGCTTTGAGCGGCTCCTGGGAGACCAGTATTACGTTCCAATGCACCAGTGCAGGTTTACTGTATCCCTTGGACCTTCACATTGAGAATGAAACACAGATATTGCGTCGGGATTGAATACAAAATGGACAATGCCGACATAAGTACAAGAAGAGTGAATCATCTAAGAATTGGTGCTTTGATTGGCTCTTGGGTGACCAGTATTAGATTCCGATGCACCAGTGCTGATGAACTGTATCGCTTGGACCTTCACATTTACGATGAAACAAAGAAATTACATCGGGATTGAATACAAAAGCGACAATGTCGACTTAAGTACAAGAAAAGTGAATCTTCTAAGAGTTTGTGCTTTGAGCGGCTCCTGGGAGACCAGTAATAGGTTCCGATGCACCAGTGAAGGTTTACTGTATCCCTTGGTCCTTCACATTGAGAATGAAACACAGATATTGCGTCGCTATTGAATACAAAATGGACAATGCCGACATAAGTACAAGAAGAGTGAATCTCTTCAGAGTTTGTGCTTTGAGCGGCTCCTGGGAGACCAGTATTAGATTCTGATGCACCAGTGCATTTTTACTGTATCCCTTGGATCTTCACATTGACCATGAACCACAGAAATTGCATCGGGATTGATACAAGAGGGACAATGCCGACTCAATTACAAGAAGAATGAATCTTCTAATTAATTGTGCTTTGAGCGGCTCCTGGGAGACCTGTATTAGATTCCGATGCCCCTGTGCTGGTTTATTGTATCCCTTGGACCTTCACATGGACCATGAAAAATAGGAATTGCATCTGGATTGAATACAAAAGGTTCTACAGACTTAAGTACAAGAAGAGTTAATCATCTAAGAGTTTGTGCTTTGAGCGGCTCCTGGGAGACCAGTGTTAGATTCCGATGCACCAGTGCAGGTTTACTGTATCCCTTGGACCTTCACATTGACCATGAAACACAGGAATTTCATCGGGATTGAATACAAAATGGACAATGCCGGCATAGGTACAAGATGAGAGAATTTTCTAAGAGTTTGTGGTTTGAGCTGCTCCTGGGAGACCAGTATTAGATTCCGATGGACCAGTCCAGGTTTATTGTATCCCTTGGACCTTCACATTGACCATGAAACACAGAAATTGCATTCGAAACAATACAAAAGATACAAGAACAGTGAATCTTCTAATAGTTTGTGATTTGAGCGGCTCCTGGTAGACCAGTATTAAATTCCGATGCACCAGTGCAGGTTTACTGTATCACTTGGACCTTCACATTGACCATGAAACACAGGAATTTCATCGGGATTGAATACAAAATGGACAATGCCGGCATAGGTACAAGATGAGAGAATTTTCTAAGAGTTTGTGGTTTGAGCTGCTCCTGGGAGACCAGTATTAGATTCCGATGCACCAGCGCAGGTTCACTATATCTCTTCGACCTACACATTTACCATGAAACACAGAAATTGCATCGAGATTGAATACAAACAGGACAATGCCGACTTAAGTACAAGAAGAGTGAATTTTCTAAGAGGTTGTGGGTTGAGCAGCTCCAGGGAGACCAGTATTATATTCCGATGCGCCAGTGCAGGTTTACTGTATCCCTTGGAACTTCACTTTGATCATGAAACACAGAAATTGCATTGGGATTGAATACAAAAGGCAAAATGCCGGCGTAAGTACAAGAGGAGTGAATCTTCTAAGAGTTTGTGCTTTGACAGGCTCCTGGGAGACCAGTGTTAGATTCCGATGCACCAGTGCAGGTTTACTGTATCCCTTGGACCCTCACATTGACCATGAGTCACAGAAATTTCATCGGGATTGAATACAAAATGGACAATGCCGACTTAAGTACAAGATGAGAGAATATTCTAAGAGTTTGTGGTTTGAGCTGCTCCTGGGAGACCAGTATTAGATTCCAGTGAACCAGTGCAGGTTTATTGTGTCCCTTGGACCTTCACATTGACCATGTAACACAGAAATCACATCGGGATTGAATGCAAAAGGCACAATTCCGATTTGAGTACAAGAAGAATGAATCTTCTAAGAGTTTCTGCTTCGAGCGGCTCCTGGGAGACCAGTATTAGATTCCCATGCACCAGTGCAGGTTGTCTGTATCATTTGAACCTTCACATTCACCATGAAACACAGAAATTGCATCGGGATTGATTACAGATAGGACAATGATGACTTAAGTTCAAGAAGAATGAATATTCCAAGAGTTTGTACTTTAAACGGCTCCAGGGAGACCTGTATTAGATTCCGATTCACCGGCGCAGGTTTACTGTATCCCTTTGACCTTCACATTGAGCAAGAAACACAGAAATTGCATCGGGATTGAATACAAAAGGAACAATGCCGACTTAAGTACAGGAAGAGTGGATTTTCTAAGATTTTGTGGTTTGAGCGGCTCCTGGGAGACCAGTATTAGATTCCGATGCACCAGTGCAGGTTTTCTGTATCCCTTGGACCTTCACATGGACCATCAAACACAGAAATTGCATCGGGATTGAAAACAAAATGCACAATGCCGACTTAAGTACAAGAAGAGTGAGTCTTGTAAGAGTTTGTGCTTTGAGCGCGTCCTGGGAGACCAGTATTAGATTCCGATGCACCAGTGCAGGTTTACTGTATCCCTTGGACCTTCACATTGACCATGAAACACAGAAATTTAATCGGGATTTAATACTAAATGGACAATGCCGACATAAGTACAAGATGAAAGAATTTTCTAAGAGTTTGTGGTTTGAGTTGCTCCTGGGAGACCAGTATTAGATGCCGAAGAACTGGTGCAGGTTTATTGTATCCCGTGGACGTTCACATTGACCATGATACACAGAAATTGCATTCGGACCAATACAAAAGATACAATGTCGACTTAAGTACAAGAAGAGTGAATTTTCTAATAGTTTGTGATTTGAGGGGCTCCTGGGAGACCAGTATTAAATTCTGATGCACCAGTGCACGTTTACTGTTTCCCTTGGACCTTCACATTGAACATGAAACACAGAAATCGAATCGGGATTGAATACAAAGGGAATATTGCCGACTTAAGTACAACAAAAGTGAATCTTCTAAGAGTTTGTGCTTTGAGCGGCTCCTGGGAGAACAGTATTACATTCCGATGCACCAGCGCAGGTTCGCTGTATCCCTTCGACCTTCACATTGTGCATGAAACACAGAAATTGCATCGACATTTATTACAAACGGGACAATGCCGACTTAAGTACAAGAAGAGTGAATTTTCTAAGAAGTTGTGGGTTGAGCAGCTCCAGGGAGACCAGTATTAGATTCCGATGCACCAGTGTTGATTTACTGAATCCCTTGGCCCTCTACATTGACCATGAAACACAGAAAGTGCATCGGGATAGAATACAAAAGGGACAATGCCGACTTAAGTACAAGAAGAGTTAATCTTCTAAGAGTTAGTGCTTTGAGCTTCTTGTGGAAGACCAGTATTAGATTCCAATTCACCAGTATGGATATACTGTATCCCTTGGATCTTCACATTGACCATGAAACACAGAAATTGCATTCGAAACAATACAAAAGATACAATGTCGACTTAAGTACAAGAACAGTGAATCTTCTAATAGTTTGTGATTTGAGCGGCTCCTGGTAGACCAGTATTAAATTCCGATGCACCAGTGCTAGTTTACTGTCTCCCTTGGACCTCCACATTGACCTTGAAACACAGAAATCGAATCGGGATTGAATACAAACGGAACAATGCCGACTTAACTACAAGAAGAGTGAATCTTCTAAGAGTTAGTGCTTTGAGTGGCTCCTGGGAGACCAGTATTAGATTCCGATGCACCAGCGCAGGTTCACTATATCTCTTCGACCTTCCCATTGACCATGAAACACAGAAATTGCATCGACATTCAATACAAACAGGACAATGCCGACTTAAGTACAAGAAGAGTGAATTTTCTAAGAGGTTGTGGGTTGAGCAGCTCCAGGGAGACCAGTATTAGATTCCGATGCGCCAGTGCAGGTTTACTGTATCCCTTGGAACTTCACTTTGATCATGAAACACAGAAATTGCATTGGGATTGAATACAAAAGGCAAAATGCCGGCGTAAGTACAAGAGGAGTGAATCTTCTAAGAGTTTGTGCTTTGACCGGCTCCTGGGAGACCAGTATTAGATTCCGATGCACCAGTGCTGGTTTACTGTATCCCTTGGACCCTCACATTGACCATGAGTCACAGAAATTTCATCGGGATTGAATACAAAATGGACAATGCCGACTTAAGTACAAGATGAGAGAATTTTCTAAGAGTTTGTGGTTTGAGCTGCTCCTGGGAGACCAGTATTAGATTCCAGTGAACCAGCGCAGGTTTATTGTATCCCTTGGACCTTCACATTGACCATGTAACACAGAAATCACATCGGGATTGAATGCAAAAAGCACAATGCCGACTTGAGTACAAGAAGAATGAATCTTCTAAGAGTTTCGGCTTCGAGCGGCTCCTGGGAGACCAGTATTAGATTCCAGTGCACCAGTGCAGGTTGTCTGTATCATTTGAACCCTCACATTCACCATGAAACACAGAAATTGCATCGGGATTGAATACAGATAGGACAATGATGACTTAAGTTCAAGAAGAATGATTCCTCTAGGAGTTTGTGCTTTCAGCGGCTCCTGGGAGACCAGTATTAGAGTCCGATGCACCAGAGCAGGTTTACTGTATCCCTTGGATCCTCTCATTGACCATGAAACACAGAAATTGCATCGGGATTGAATACAAAAGGCACAATGACGACTTAAGTACAAGAAGAGTGATCGTCTAAGAGTTTGTGCTTTGAGCGGCTCCTGGGAAGCCAGTATTACATTCCGATGCACCAGTGCAGGTTTACTGTATAATTTGGACCTTCACATTGACCATGAAACACAGAAAATGCATCGGGATTACATACAAAAGGGACAATGGTGACATAAGTACAAGATGAATGATTCTTCTAGGAGTTTGTGCTTTCAGCGGCTCCTAGGAGACCACTATTAGATTCCGATGCACCAGTGCAGGTTTCTGTTTCCCTTGGACCTTCACATTGACCATGAAACACAGAAATTTGCACCGGGATTGAATACAAAAGGCACAATGCCGACTTAAGTACAAGAAGAGTGAATATTCCAAGAGTTTGTACTTTAAACGGCTCCAGGGAGACCTGTATTAGATCCCGATTCCCCGGCGCAGGTTTACTGTATCCCTTTGACCTTCACATTGAGCATGAAACACAGAAATTGCATCGGGATTGAACACAAAAGATACAATGCCGACTTAAGTACAAGAAGAGTGAATGTTCTAAGAGATTGTGCTTTGAACGGCGCCTGGGGGCCAGTATGAGATTCCGATGCACCAGTGCCGTTTTACTGTATCCGTTGGACCTTCACATTGACCATGAAACACAGAAATTGCAGCGGGATTGAATACAAAAGGCACAATCCAAATTACGTACAAGAAGAGTTGAATCTTCTAAGAGTTTGTGCTTTGAGCGCGTCCTGCGAGACCAGTATTACATTCCGATGCACCAGTGCAGGTTTACTGTATCCCTTGGACCTTCACATTGACCATGAAACACAGAAATTTAATCGGAATTGAATACTAAATGGACAATGCCGACATAAGTACAAGATGAAAGAATTTTCTAAGAGTTTGTGGTTTGAGTTGCTCCTGGGAGACCAGTATTAGATGCCGAAGAACCGGTGCAGGTTTATTGTATCCCGTGGACGTTCACATTGACCATGATACACAGAAATTGCATTCGGACCAATACAAAAGATACAATGTCGACTTAAGTACAAGAAGAGTGAATTTTCTAATAGTTTGTGATTTGAGGGGCTCCTGGGAGACCAGTATTAAATTCTGATGCACCAGTGCACGTTTACTGTATCCCTTGGACCTTCACATTGACCATGAAACACAGAAATCGAATCGGGATTGAATACAAAGGGAATATTGCCGACTTAAGTACAACAAAAGTGAATCTTCTAAGAGTTTGTGCTTTGACCGGCTCCTGGGAGAACAGTATTACATTCCGATGCACCAGCGCAGGTTCCCTGTATCCCTTCGACCTTCACATTGTGCATGAAACACAGAAATTGCATCGACATTTATTACAAACGGGACAATGCCGACTTAAGTACAAGAAGAGTGAATTTTCTAAGAAGTTGTGGGTTGAGCAGCTCCAGGGAGACCAGTATTAGATTCCGATGCACCAGTGCAGGTTTACTGTATCCCTCGGACCTCCACATTGACCATGACACACAGATATTGCATCGGGATTGAATACAAAAGGCACAATGCCGACTTAAGTACGAGAAGAGCGAATCTTCAAAGATTTTGTGCTGTGAGCGGCTCCTGGGGGAACAGTATTAAATTCCGATGCACCAGTGCAGGTTTACTGTATCCCTTGGACCGTCACATTGACCATGAAACACAGCAATTGCATAGGGATTGAACAAAAATAGGACAATGATGACCTAAGTACAAGAAGAATGACTCCTCTATTAGTTTGTGCTTTCAGCGGCTCATGGGAGACCAGTATTAGATTGCGATGCACCAGTGCAGGTTTACTGTATCTCTTGGACCTTCTCATTGACCATGAAACACAGAAATTGCGTCGGGATTGAATACAAAAGGCACAATGACGACTTAAGTACAAGAAGAGTGATCGACTAGGAGTTTGAGCTTTGAGCGCTCCATGGGGGCCAGTTTGACATCCCGATGCACCAGTGCAGGTTGACTGTATCATTTGAACCTTCACATTGCCGATGAAACACAGAAATTGCATTTGGATTGAATACAAAATGGACAATGCAAACTTAAGTACGAGAAGAATGAATCTTCTAGGAATTTGTGCTTTCAGCGGCTCCTGGGTGACCAGTATTAAATTTCGATGCACCATTGCAAGTTTACTGTATCCCTTGGATCTTCACATTGACCATGAAACACAGAAATTGCATCGGGATTGAATACAAAAGGCACAATGCCAACTTAAGTACAAGAAGAGTGAATCTTCTAAGAGTTTGTGCTTTGAGCGGCTCCTGGGAGACCAATATTAGATTGTGATACACCAGTGCCGGTTGACTGTATCATTTGGACCTTCACATTGACTATGAAACACAGAAATCGCATCGGGATTGAATACAAAATTGACAATGCCGAATTAAGTACAAGAAGAGTGAATCTTCTAAGAATTTGTTCTTTCAGCGGCTCCAGGTAGACCAGTATTAGAGTCCGATGCACCAGTGCATGTTTACTGTATCCCTTGGACCTTCACTTTGTCCATGAAACACAGAGATTGCATCGGGATTGAATACAAAACTCACAATGCCAACTTAAGCATAAGAAGTGTGAATCTTCGAAGAGTTTGTGCTTTGAGCATCTCCTCGGACACCTGTATTAGATTCCGATGCCCCATTGCACGTTTACTGTAACTCTTTGACCTTCACATTGACCATGAAACACAGAAATTGCATCAGGATTGAATACAAAAGGGACAATGCCGGCGTAAGTACAAGAGGAGTGATTCTTCTAAGAGTTTGTGCTTTGACCGGCTCCTGGGAGACCAGTATTAGATTCTGATGTACCAGTGCAGGTTTACTGTATCCCTTGGAACTTCACATTGATCATGAAACACAGAAATTGCATTGGGATTGAATACAAAATGCAAATTGCCGGCGTCAGTACAAGAGGAGTGAATCTTCTAAGAGTTTGTGCTTTGACCGGCTCCTGGGAGACCAGTATTAGATTCCGATGCACCAGTGCAGGTTTACTGTGTCAGTTGGACCCTCACATTGACCATGAGTCACAGAAATTTCATCGAGATTGATTACAAAATGGACAATGCCGACTTAAGTACAAGATGAGAGAGTTTTCTAAGAGTTTGTGCTTTGACCGGCTCCTGGGAGAACAGTATTACATTCCGATGCACCAGCGCAGGTTCCCTGTATCCCTTCGACCTTCACATTGTGCATGAAACACAGAAATTGCATCGACATTTATTACAAACGGGACAATGCCGACTTAAGTACAAGAAGAGTGAATTTTCTAAGAAGTTGTGGGTTGAGCAGCTCCAGGGAGACCAGTATTAGATTCTGATGCACCAGTGTTGATTTACTGAATCTCTTGGCCCTCTACATTGACCATGAAACACAGAAAGTGCATCGGGATAGAATACAAAAGGGACAATGCCGACTTAATTACAAGAAGAGTTAATCTTCTAAGAGTTAGTGCTTTGAGCTTCTTGTGGGAGACCAGTATTAGATTCCAATTCACCAGTGTGGATATACTGTATCCCTTGGATCTTCACATTGACCATGAAATAGAGAACTTGCATCGGGATTATTTACAAAAGGGACAAACCGACTTAAGTACAAGGAGAGTGAATTTTCTAAGAGTTTGTGCTTTGAGCGGCTCCTGGGAGACCAGTATTAGATTCCGATGCACCAGTGCAGGTTTACTGTATCCCTCGGACCTCCACATTGACCATGACACACAGATATTGCATCGGGATTGAATACAAAAGGCACAATGCCGACTTAAGTACGAGAAGAGCGAATCTTCAAAGATTTTGTGCTGTGAGCGGCTCCTGGGGGAACAGTATTAAATTCCGATGCACCAGTGCAGGTTTACTGTATCCCTTGGACCGTCACATTGACCATGAAACACAGCAATTGCATAGGGATTGAACAAAAATAGGACAATGATGACTTAAGTACAAGAAGAATGACTCCTCTATTAGTTTGTGCTTTCAGCGGCTCATGGGAGACCAGTATTAGATTGCGATGCACCAGTGCAGGTTTACTGTATCTCTTGGACCTTCTCATTGACCATGAAACACAGAAATTGCGTCGGGATTGAATACAAAAGGCACAATGACGACTTAAGTACAAGAAGAGTGATCGACTAGGAGTTTGAGCTTTGAGCGGGCCATGGGGGCCAGTTTGACATCCCGATGCACCAGTGCAGGTTGACTGTATCATTTGAACCTTCACATTGCCGATGAAACACAGAAATTGCATTTGGATTGAATACAAAATGGACAATGCAAACTTAAGTACGAGAAGAATGAATCTTCTAGGAATTTGTGCTTTCAGCGGCTCCTGGGTGACCAGTATTAAATTTCGATGCACCATTGCAAGTTTACTGTATCCCTTGGATCTTCACATTGACCATGAAACACAGAAATTGCATCGGGATTGAATACAAAAGGCACAATGCCGACTTGAGTACAAGAAGAATGAATCTTCTAAGAGTTTGTGCTTTGAGTGCCTCCTGGGGACCAGTATTAAATTCCCATGCACCAGTGCAGGTTGTCTGTATCATTTGAACCTTCACATTCACCATGAAACACAGAAATTGCATCGGGATTGAATACAAAATTGACAATGCCGAATTAATTACAAGAAGAGTTAATCTTCTAAGAGTTAGTGCTTTGAGCTTCTTGTGGGAGACCAGTATTAGATTCCAATTCACCAGTGTGGATATACTGTATCCCTTGGATCTTCACATTGACCATGAAATAGAGAACTTGCATCGGGATTATTTACAAAAGGGACAAACCGACTTAAGTACAAGAAGAGTGAATCTTCTAAGAGTTTGTGCTTTGAGCGGCTCCTGGGAGACCAATATTAGATTGTGATACACCAGTGCCGGTTGACTGTATCATTTGGACCTTCACATTGACTATGAAACACAGAAATCGCATCGGGATTGAATACAAAATTGACAATGCCGAATTAAGTACAAGAAGAGTGAATCTTCTAAGAATTTGTTCTTTCAGCGGCTCCAGGTAGACCAGTATTAGAGTCCGATGCACCAGTGCATGTTTACTGTATCCCTTGGACCTTCACTTTGTCCATGAAACACAGAGATTGCATCGGGATTGAATACAAAACTCACAATGCCAACTTAAGCATAAGAAGTGTGAATCTTCGAAGAGTTTGTGCTTTGAGCATCTCCTCGGACACCTGTATTAGATTCCGATGCCCCATTGCACGTTTACTGTAACTCTTTGACCTTCACATTGACCATGAAACACAGAAATTGCATCAGGATTGAATACAAAAGGGACAATGCCGGCGTAAGTACAAGAGGAGTGATTCTTCTAAGAGTTTGTGCTTTGACCGGCTCCTGGGAGACCAGTATTAGATTCTGATGTACCAGTGCAGGTTTACTGTATCCCTTGGAACTTCACATTGATCATGAAACACAGAAATTGCATTGGGATTGAATACAAAATGCAAATTGCCGGCGTAAGTACAAGAGGAGTGAATCTTCTAAGAGTTTGTGCTTTGACCGGCTCCTGGGAGACCAGTATTAGATTCCGATGCACCAGTGCAGGTTTACTGTGTCAGTTGGACCCTCACATTGACCATGAGTCACAGAAATTTCATCGAGATTGATTACAAAATGGACAATGCCGACTTAAGTACAAGATGAGAGAGTTTTCTAAGAGTTTGTGGTTTGAGCTGCTCCTGGGAGACCAGTATTAGATTCCGATGCACCAGTGCAGGTTTATTGTATTCCTTGGACCTTCACATTGACCATGTAACACAGAAATCACATCGGGATTGAATACAAAAGGCACAATGCCGACTTGAGTACAAGAAGAATGAATCTTCTAAGAGTTTGTGCTTCGAGTGCCTCCTGGGGACCAGTATTAAATTCCCATGCACCAGTGCAGGTTGTCTGTATCATTTGAACCTTCACATTCACCATGAAACACAGAAATTGCATCGGGATTGAATACAGATAGGACAATGATGACTTAAGTTCAAGAAGAATGAATCCTCTAGGAGTTTGTGCTTTCAGCGGCTCCTGGGAGACCAGTATTAGATTCCGATGCACCAGAGCAGGTTTACTGTATCCCTTGGACCTTCTCATTGACCATGAAACACAGAAATTGCATCGGGATTGAATACAAAAGGCACAATGACGACTGAAGTACAAGAAGAGTGATCGTCTAAGAGTCTGTGCTTTGAGCGGCTCTTGGGAAGCCAGTATTACATTCCGATGCACCAGTGCAGGTTGACTGTATCATTTGGACCTTCACATTGACCATGAAACACAGAAATGCATCGGGATTGAATACAAAAGGGACAATGCTGACTTAAGTACAAGATGAATGATTCTTCTAGGAGTTTGTGCTTTCAGCGGCTCCTGGGAGACCACTATTAGATTCCGATGGACCAGTGCAGGTTTACTGTTTCCCTTGGACCTTCACATTGACCATGAAACACAGAAATTTGCATCGGGATTGAATACAAAAGGCACAATGCCGACTTAAGTACAAGAAGAGTGAATCTTCTATGAGTTTGTACTTTAAACGGCTCCAGGGAGACCTGTATTAGATTCCGATTCACCGGCGCAGGTTTACTGTAGACCTTTGACCATCACATTGAGCATGAAACACAGAAATTGCATCGGGATTGAATACAAAAGATACAATGCCGCCTTAAGTACAAGAAGAGTGAATGTTCTAACAGTTTGTGCTTTAAACGGCGCCTGGGGGCCAGTATGAGATTCCGATGCACCAGTGCCAGTTTACTGTATCCCTTGGACCTTCACATTGACCATGAATCACAGAAATTGCAGCGGGATTGAATACAAAAGGCACAATCCAAATTACGTACAAGAAGTGTGAATCTTCTAAGAGTTTGTGGTTTGAGCGGCTCCTGGGATACCAGTATTAGATTCCGATGCACCAGTGCACGTTAAATGTATCCCTTTGACCTTCACATTGACCATGAAACACAGAAATTGCATCGGGATTGAATAAAAAAGGAACAATGCCGACTTAAGTACAAGAAGAGTGGATTTTCTAAGATTTTGTGGTTTGAGCGGCTCCTGGGAGACCAGAATTAGATTCCGATGCACCAGTGCAGGTTTTCTGTATCCCTTGGACCTTCACATGGACCATCAAACACAGAAATTGCATCGGGATTGAAAACATAATGCACAATGCCGACTTAAGTACAAGAAGAGTGAGTCTTGAAAGAGTTTGTTCTTTGAGCGGTTCGTGGGAGACAAGTATTAGATTCCGATGCACCAGTGCAGGTTTACTGTATCCCTTGGATCTTCACATTGACCATGAAACACAAAAATTGCATCGGGATTGAATACTAAATGGACAATGCCGACATAAGTACAAGATGAAAGAATTTTCTAAGAGTTTGTGGTTTGGGCTGCTCCAGGGAGACCAGTATTAGATGCCGATGAACCGGTGTTGGTTTATTGTATCCCTTGGACCTTCACATTGACCATGAAACACAGAAATCGCATCGGGATTGAATACAAAAGTGACAATGCTGACTTAAGTACAAGACGAATGATTCTTCTAGGAGTTTGTGCTTTCAGCGGCTCCTGGGAGACCAGTATTTGATTCCGATGCACCAGTGCAGGTTTACTGTGTCCCTTGGACCTTCAAATTGACCATGAAACACAGAAATTGCATCGGGATTGAATGCAAATGGCACAATGCCAAATTAAGTACAAGAAGACTGAATCTTCTAAGAGTTTGTGGTTTCAGCGTCCTCTGGGAGACCAGTATTAGATTGCGATGCACCAGTGCACGTTAAGTGTATCCCTTTGACTTTCACATTGACCATGAAACACAGAAATCGCATCGGGATTGAATACTTAATGCACAATACTGACTTACGTACAAGAAGAGTGAATCTTCTAAGAGTTTGTTATTTGAGCGGCTCCTGGGAGACCAGTATTAGATTCCGATGCACCAGTGCTGGTTTACTATATTACTTGGACCTTCACATTGACCATGAAACACAGACATTGCATCGGGATCGAATACAAATGAGACAATGCCGCATTAAGTACAAGAAGAGTGAATCTTCTAATAGTTTGTGCTTTCAGCGGCTCCTGGAAGACCAGTATTAGATTCCGATGCACCAGTGCAGGTTTTCTGTATCCCTTGGACCTTCACATTGACCATGAAACACAGAAATTGCACCGGGATTGAATACAAAAGGGACAATGCTGACTTAAGTACAAGAAGTGTGAATCTTCTAAGAGTTTGTGGTTTGAGCGGCTCCTGGGAGCTAACTCGTTACAATACAACCAGGAAGTGGAGAGCAACCCGCACTGGACACCTCAAAAGGCAGAACATTGGGAATTATTGTAGATGTAGCTAAATGGAATATCTGTAGGGAAGTAACAAAATAATGTGTACTAGGATATGACAAGCCTGCCCAAGTCCTCTACAAAGGATACCAAGGGTCTAAATAATGTTTTGATAACATTTTGTATTTAAAAATATTTTTGTGTATAAATTTTTCATGTTGATGTAAATTTGACAATTTAAGAAATGGTCATGCTTAGGAACAATGTAAGAAGTAAGTGTTATGTAAAAGCCAGTGTGCTTTTGTTTGAAACGAAAATGGCTGTGGGGATTGGTAAAGGTGCGAAAGGCGAATTGGCGTGCTACCTTGAGCAAGTGCGGGAAGTAAGTAACACAGGATGTAGGCAGCAGTGATTGAGGTAACTCCTTTGTGGATCAGAAGCTTTGCCTGCAAATTTTCATAAAAATGCCTCGGTTGAAGGCTGCAAACAGCTTACAGCATAGCTGCGAGTTGTTGAGCTACTGTATGTAAAACTGAATGAAGCCAAGTAGAGAAATTGAGCCCATACAGCAAGAAACTTGCAGGCTGTATTGTGGGTAGTTTAGCTGTCATAACTGTTCGCCACACCCAAGCCTACAGCCACCAGATAAGATTTTTTCTATTTTTACCTTTGTACAGCATGAACCATTAATTTAAACTGTGTTTTAATAATCATTCTTGAACTTTACGGAAACTGGCTCACCCTGTTATTTCATCCTAATCATACATCTGTATAGGGTTCCTTCCTGGTGTTTGATTAATCCGAGTATCCTGTTTTACAGACTTATGAAGTGCCAAGTTAATATAAAGAGGCACCATTTAAATAGCTTTAGTGTAAATAATAAAAATGTTTTCTTAACTATTGCAAAGTGTTGTAGTTTGCTTACATAAAATTCAATCAGAGTGAAGCCAAGTTACTAAACCCTGTTAGACGGCTATACAGAATTAGTTCAAAGAATAATAGCTTTTGAAAGTTAATTCCACCAAGAAAGAGGTTTTCCTTAAGTGAAATGTTCAGTTAAAAAGTGTGTGCTTTAGTGTCTAAGTATTTAAGTTCCTTGATTATGGAAAGTGCTTTTCTAAAGGTTGTCCCCCCCACCCCGGCTAATTTTTTTTACCTTCCTTGAAGTTATCTACTGGGCTTTTTCTTTTTTAAAAACATAATGTATAAAGATGTAGCCCAAAATTGTTTAAGTGGGGTAATTTATTTGAAGAGCCAAACTAAACAGTAGCAAGAAAGTAGGCAAAATTCACATTTCTGCTTCTCCAATACTTCACTATTTCATTGCCAGGATAGGTTGGTGACCATTAAGTACATGTTTTAAACCACTAAATGAACTTGGAAATGAGTTGTCCCAGCTTCAGTATATTATTACTCATACTGTGTTTCTATCTAGCCACTGGGTAAGATCTTAGGAAATGAAGTGAATAGTCCAATTTACTTATCCATTAGACGCAACACATGGTAAATCCTGTAAGAAGGATAACTCTACTGATTATCTTTTCCTATAAACAGGACCATCCTTCCATAGTGTATTTTATTTGGAAACTAAACTAAATTTTAGTAAGAGGGTTATACGTGGCAACATAGAGACAGGGTTTCTGTTATTTACGTAAAAGCATACTAATATCATAATGGTAGTGTTATAAGGTCCTATTAATGTGTGGTCATGACATTTGTTAAATGTCTCACCACATTCCTATTGAAACTATTTACTCTTCTTGTAAATAACACCTATGACAATTTTATACAAATGTCCACTGAGACTTTGCTCATCAACTTTCATTTAGGTAACAGCGATCTTTTAGGTGTATTTAAATCAGTACTGTTAAGAAATACTGACTAGCTTTATTTTAAAGAATCTCAAGTATAAGTTATACATACTGTTATCCTCCAATAAGAATCATTGGCCGATTCTTCATCTTTGACAGGTTCAGCATGCCTGCAATGCAAAACATTATCTTTTGTATTAACAGATGAAATCCAACTTTTTAAATTTAATAAATGCTTATACAAACATAAGGTTTCTTCAAAAAGTGTATTTCTGACAACTTCCTGTCACAGATAATTTTCACTGAATGTTGCAACCCAGTTATATTGCTGATGAGAACCAAATGTTGATCTTTTCCCTCTCTTCCTTCACCATCTCCTGTTTTGTTCACCTTGACATATTTCTACCAAAAAGACTACCCCAATGGATCCACTGCTTATATTTAACACACAGTAAATTCAGTCAAATATATCCTTAACACAGGATGTGCATTGACGAGCTTGAATTAATCAGAAAAATATAAACAGATACTAACCATTCCACAGCTCTTACAAAATACTTGCATTAAGTAATCATCAAAGCTACTTTTTGTACAGCAAGAGGACTAACAGTCAAAATGGTGCTACATGCTACAGGCAGTGCAATACAATTTATTTTACTCATTGCTACAGCAATAAATGTACTTATAAAAATATTCAGACTTAGACTATAATCAAATACAGAGAGAGAAAATATTCTAACTAAAGAGATATAGCAGCCATAGGCAGAAACAAATAAAAAAACTGATACTAATCTTAGCTTTGAGGACCAAAAGTTTCTTCATCTGGAAAATGTAAAAAGAGAAATGAGACTGTTCAAGAATTAAGGATGAAAATTCAGGATCTTGAGTCAAAGAAGATGGATGGTTAAATAAATGAAAAAACTAGACTGGACATGATGAAATTCAGTTGCAAAAGAGCAGCAGATGATGTAATTTTAAATGCTGAGAAATAAGATCTCTTCAAGAGGAGCCACCAAAAGGTCAAATAAGTGAAGAACAAGCTGAAAATACTGGTAAATGGGCTAAAATGGCGGCAAATAGATAAAGGAAACAGAAAGGAAGTGCTGAAGAACAGGCAACCAAACAACAACAACAACAATAATAATAATAATAACAGCACATTGTAGCAATATATAATAGCATTCCCACAACATCTGGAGGAAGATTTTCCACTAACAGAGCAATAAATTCATGAAGCCATCAAATCATTCCAAGACTTCAAAGCAATAAATGAGGACTCCACTACAGCAAAATTAGTGAAATAGTCAGAACACACAAATGATCTACAACTGCTGTTTGAGAACATTTGGAAAGCTGAAGAGATTATGGAAAGCATTAATCCACAGCTATGAAAAAAAGGGGACACACAAAATGTCAACAATTGCAGAGATGCCTCACTTCTGCCAGTGGTATACAAAATATTATCAAAAATTCTCTGGACAGAGTTGTAGAAACTTTAGACAAATAACTGGGAGAATCTCAAGGAGCTCTAGAAAGGGAATACCCTGCACAGAACAGATGTTTATTAGAAAATTGATAATTCTCCACATACTGTTAATCACCAAACCTATAATAGTATCATGTATTGGTTGCAAGAAAACATTTGATTTGGTAGGCAGAGAAATTATAGGTAAAATCATCAAAGAATTTTGTGTTAAAGCAAACATAATCCTCTAAACACTAGCAAATAGGATGGCTGAAGCTAAATTTATGGGAGAAGTATCTCAACCATTTGAAATAAAAACTGATGTTAGACAAGGGGACAGTTTATCACCTTTACTGTAACACTACATTCTAGAAAAAATAGAAAGTATCTGGAATTTGGAGGAAAAAAAATCACAAAATTGAACCAATAATTTTAGGATGAAAAACAAATGGAATTAAGGTAAACTGCCTGGCTTCTGCAGATGATTCTGACATACTTTCAAAAAATCTGACAGACAGTTATTGAAAGAAATCTTTTGGAAGAAATAGCAAAGAGAGCTGGTGCCAAAATTTCAGCCGAAAAAACAACATTGATGACAATTTCAAACAATGCATCAACATTCTTAGAAAAACAAAAATGTAAAATAGCATTAGTAAGTAAATTTAAATATATTGGACAAACTGTACAACAAAATGGACTAGAAGAATTAACAGTAGATGCAAGAGTCAGCAAACTGGAGAGAGCAAATCGTTTGACAAAGGATATTTACAACAAGAAATGTACAACTAAAAAAACAAAACTAAAACACTATCCCACAGTGGTATGACCAGGATGTTTATATGGATGAGGATGCCTAATGATGAACTATAAGCTGGACAGAACAGAGGATCCTCAAAGGAGCATTATTAGAAAATAATGGTTGCAATACAAGCTACAGATGGCTGGAAAATGAGAAGTAATGAGGAGATCTAAAAAAATTTTGAGAAAATATCAGAAGTAATGGCTAAAAGAAGATTAATCTTTTTTTAGAGACCTCTACTGAATGAGTAGTTCTGGAAGAAGGAATCAATGACAGCATGGATTACAGAAATAAGAAAGAAACAACATCAAACAATCAGAAATAAAGAAAGAAACCTTTTTACAGATAAAATACTGAATTTAAAAGGATCACCACCTCTCCAAGATCAAAATTAATTTCATCCCTCTCAATAAGACCGTGAAAACTGGAAATAAAATTCATAAATATGATATTGCGAAGCTCAAAATCAATCAAAACATATTGGAACAATGCCACCAGTAACTGACAGTTGAATCCCATAAATGGGCAGACATGGACTCCATGATCCAACAAGCAGCTAATACTAAAATCCTGACAGCTAAAAAGAGGAATCATACATGGTGGAATGAGGTTTGTGGTGAGGTGGTGGCCCAAACAGCAAGTGCATGGAAAAAGTGGAATTCTACCAGGAGACCTGATGATTTTGATGTATTCCATGAAGTTCGAAAATATGCAGCCAGAACTCTACGAAGGGCTAAGCAGTTGTATGAGAAACAGCAGTTAGAACAGATCAAGCAGCGTTTCCAGATAAACAATGTCAGAGACTTCTATCAGACGTTCAAATAGAATTTTAAAGGATACCAAGCCCCTAGTTTTTGTTTTAGAGACGAAAATGGAAAGCTCAGTGTTGTGTACATAGTTCCGCGTATTCAGCACGTACACAAATTTCCCACTAGAGTGCGGTCCGCTAAGCACAACAGCGCAGGCGCAGCACTCGTCCATCTCCACACTACGAGATGGCGCTGCCATAGAGACGGACCAAATTCTGCTTACGCCGATCCATGTATTAATATGTAACACAGCCAATGAGATTGCTGCTAACATAGAACACTTCCTCCTCGCGCATCACACTCGCTCAGTGATACATGAACGTGCGAGGTATTATAACGAGTGTAAAGACCTTCGATCAGTCAGTCTGCATTTGCTTGCACCAGTGTGCATTAGTCTGTACCAATCTGCATAGTCTGTACCAGTCTGTACGAGTTCTACAATTGTCTGTACCAGTCCATAGTCAAGATTCAGTCTGTGCCTAATTAGATTACCATATTCCTGTACATAGCCATGAAGATAAATGTATAGACACTTTTGTCAAGTATCCGAGATATATGTGAGAGTAAGATTAATGTATCAATACCAAAGAAACTTCAGATTGTCAATTCTAAATAGCATCCAGAACCAAGTTAAGTAATTTTTATATTTGTTATTATTTTAATAAATGTATGTGAAAATTAATCAAGTTCTGTTTAAAGTTGGTCACCGTCAATCTGCTACTCTAAGCGTGCAAGTGGCATTTCTATCATCTGACCTAATGGCAGAAGATAAACACGCCATGATAAGACCACGAGACATATTGCTGACACTCGCTTACTTCGTTAGAGCAACAAGTCAAATAATCTGATGGTGTGTGTACTGAAGGTCTTACAGTATGCACACCACACTCGGCCTGACCAACAAAAAAACTGCAAGATAATGTCTCGTTACTTTGAAAACCTACTTAATTGTGATGAACCGAAAGAAAGATTCCCTGTATGTGCCCCAATCCACAAACTACCCCTCATCTCCATCTAGTAAAGAGGAGACCAAAGAGATCATCAACAACTTTAAGAATAATAAGGCAGCTGGAGAGGATTCAATAGTGGTGGAACTACTGAAGCTGGCAAATAATGAAACTCTAGATATACTAGTCGAACTTTTTGAGGAGATCTGGAGAGCTAGGATGATACCAACTGAATGGCAGCCAGCTTTAATCCATCGTCTACACAAAAAAGGTCATAAATAGAATGTCAATAACTATAGGAGTACCTCATTAGTATCTGTTCCATATAAGATTCTCTCCAAAGTGATACAGAATAGAATAGAAGATCATTGTAACCAACTGATTGGGGACTATCAAGCTGGTTTCCGAAAGGGCGATTCTTGCGCAGAACAGATCTTTAACCTGAAGAACATCATCAGGTACAAAAAAAATTGGAAGATATAACTATGTGGTAATGTTTGTTGATTTTCAGAAAGTATATGACTACATCGACTGACATGCATTAATGAATATTTTGGAAAAGTTTGGGGTGGGTAATACATCAAGAAAGCTGATCAAACAAACTCTTGCTAACACAGTGTCAAAAATTAAATTTATGGGTGAGGTATCTGAACCCTTTACAATCAGAACGGACATAAGATGAGGAGATGGACTATCCCTCTCCTTTTCAATTGTGTCTTGGAAAAGGTCATTCGAGAGTGGAGAAAGTTATTAGCCCAAGAAGAAACAAATGAAGAGTGGTTCAGACTTGGTCCTAAGAACAAAGGGGTGTGCATTGACTGCTTAGATTTTGAGGCTGACCTGGCCATTTTTGCTAACAACATAGAGTCAGCAGTCAACAAGATAAATAGGCTGTCAGAAATTGCTGAAAAAAGTTAGACTCCAGATCTCTATTCAAAAGACAAAATATATGACGAAGATCTGTGATGGACCTGAATGGATGATAACCAACCTGGAAAAAATCGGATGAGTTAAGAATTTCAGGTATCTCGGTGAAGACATCCACCAGGAGAATGGATTAAAAGAAGAAGCAATTGTCGGGATGAGGAAGTTAGACCAAGCATACCGACTGACAAAGAATACTTATAACAAAAAGTCTATGAGTATATGGGCCAAGTTCCAACATTATAATACAGTTGTAAAACCTGAGGGCTTATAAGAATCCAAAACTTTTATGACGAATAGACAAGGTCAAGCTGAGCGGCTGGAAAAGCGTGAGTGTAGGATATTAAGGAAAATCCTAAGGTAATAGATGGGTCGATGGACAATGGCGAATGAGAGCAAATGAGGACTCGTGCAGCAAGACAGAACCTATCACAGCATCCATTACGAAGAAATGATTGTTGTTTTATGGTCATCTCATGAAAATGGACGGTGATCGACTAACAAAAAGAATATGGAGTTTCATCCTATCTAAGAAAACGAGGCTGAGATGGTTCAAAGAATGTGAAAAAGATCTTAAGCAGATTGGTATCTCAGAGAGAAATTCCTGAAAGGAACAAATTTAGAAGATTGGTGACCAACTGCCAAGGTTTTAACATGGCATCAACATCCGAAAGACAGTGAGGACCATTATCTGAAGAGCATAAAAAGGCACTTCTTGGAGGGGCTCAGAAGATACTGGCAGGAAGTCACAGCTGGAGCAAGAACAAGACCTGGACACTAGAGTGAAGTCGGTTGTTACCACACAGTCCATAGAGACTCACCTCGATAAAAGAAATAAGTAAATAAAACTAAAAGGCTTTCAATGCAAAAGAAATAGGGGATTGAGAACAACACGAAGAGAATAAAGGGGGAAAAACATGAGGAGGAGATGGACGAGTACTGGAAAAACAGGAGACGACAAGGGAAGAAGAAGAAGTGAAGTTATTACATGATGAGAGATGGTGATTGGATTTGATTTGATTCAGTTTTTGTTACATACACCGAAAAAATGAGATGATTCTCGAGGGTGTGGAACATGTCAGAATGTATAACACAAAACATTTTAATATAATGAATACTACCCTGATCATTTGTCACGAGATTGTCAAAATAGGTGAATACAATACAGTAAACTGGAAAAGCTAATATTTACAGAATTAATACGCTGTCAGAATGAAACATTGTTATGCACTATTAATAAATTTATCATACACAAAATACTTAATATTGACTGTTGCAACCAAGTGCTGTCAAAACTTAAATCTAACATATTTTTACTTAAGCTGGCCTAACAGTCTCTGTTAGGATATTCATCTATAGAGTAGAAGGCATTGTCTATCAAAAAGTCATTCAAACTCTGTTTAAACTGTGCTTTATCTGAAACCAAGTTTTTAATGGTTGCTGGTAATTTATTGAAAATGTGTGTTCCTGAATATTGGACCCCCTTTTGGACCAACATAAGTGATTTTTGTGGTGTCACCGCCAGACACCACACTTGCTAGGTGGTAGCTTAAATCGGCCGTGGTCCATTTAGTACATGTCGGACCCGCGTGTCGCCACTGTGTGATCGCAGACCTAGCGCCACCACAAGGCAGGTCGCGATATACGATAGAGCACTCGCCCCAGTTGTACGGACGACATTGCTAGCGACAATACGGATGAAGCCTTCCTCTCATTTGCCGAGAGACAGTTAGAATAGCCTTCTGCTAAGTCCATGGCTACGACCTAGCAAGGCGCCAATTGTAACAGTGCATGTATCTTACGAGTCTCATTTGTATAGTCAAGAGAGATGTATCACAAGGAGTGAATAAAGTTAAGTATATTCCAGCTACGTACTTTTCTTGCTACCATTCAATAGTTATCCTGTTCCAGACTTGACGCCAGTCGGCGTGTGTGTACGCGTGCCTTTCTTTCGGCTACTTCAGTGTGGCGTAACAGTCTTGTTATGTCACAACAATTTTAGGTCTTTATGTAGATTGTTCTTATTCCTAGTATTGATAATATGTATTGAGCTATTTGTTGGAAATATAGATATGTAACTTGCAACAAATTTCATTAAGGAGTAAGTATACTGAGAAGCAATGGTCGGAATTCAAAGTTCCTCGAATAGGTTCTACATGATAATCTTCAAAGACTGGTCCCAGATACTCCATTGCACCATTCACCGAACCTGATAACCACGAGCCATCAGTAACAAAAATTAAGTCTTCCTTAAGAGATTTACAACACTACATGCACTTGTTACCAAAGCCTCATTTACTTTTAGAGCTATCTGTCCACTTCCTTTTTGGCCCCACTTCTCTCTGTCTTCACTATATCCCATACAGTTATTATTTTGTTGCCCGATACAATTATCTTTTTCTCTTAATAAAGCTACTTCGATTTCTGGATTACTTGATTCAATATTTTGCAGTATTCTATGTAATGCATTACAATGCTAATATCAGAAATGTTCCTAGATAGTAGATACAGTCTCCTTTTTCCCCACATGATATCTTTATTCCTTGTGTAATCCATGGTTTATCTTTTGACTTCTGTGTGATTTGAGTTACCTTTAGGGGAAAACAATTTTCAAAAGAGGAGGTAACTTTATTAATAAATGCTTTGTATTTTCCATTTGAGTCAGGTAAACATCTTTCCAGTTCATGTCTTTGAGCAATTTCCTGAATTCCTCAATTTCTGGCTTATTTATTATCCTCCTGTACTCAGATTTAATATTTATTTATCCTGACAAGTTTCAACATTTAACACAAGATGCTGCACGTCGTGATCAGATAGTCCATTTACTATTGGTTTTGTGATATGACTTTTTTCCCCTAGATTTGTTCATAAACATATTATCAATAGCAGTCTCAGAGCAATTACATATCCTAGCTGCAAAGTTCACAATAGGAACTAAATTGAATGATAGTGTTAAAAACACCAGCAACCACTATTTCCTATTCTTTTTTTTTTTTTTTTTTTTTTTACACAAGCCATTCCTTTCGCTTTGTGAAATGAAGCACTGCCTAGTTCCAAAACACAGGACTACTATGACAAGGTGAAATGTTCTCAGAGTGCTACATGTATGATAGTAAATGTAATCAGCACTATAGTTGTTTTCTGAGTAGTTATGCTGTGTGTGTTTCATTCAATCAGATGAAATGGAATAAAATCATCAATTTATTTATTTGGGCTCTTTATCACAAAGATACATTCAATGTTGGTTGAGGTTTATCTTTTGAATTCACTCCAGTGTATATTGTCAAAGTTTTATCAGTTGTCAAAGTACTTTTAACACAGTTTCCGAATTTACTGCCATCCAGGAAAGTCTCGCACTCAAATTATTCTCAGAGACTGAGAGCTGGCTGAAACCCAGAGTAGAAAGCTCTAACATATTTAGTGATTAATGCAATATATATCAGAAAGGCAGGTTAGACACTGTAGGAGAGGGAGTGTCCATTGTCTCTATTGAGGTCAAAGCTGATTGTGACAGTGAAGTTATCTGGTTGCGTATAACAAGTCTATGTGAAATCACGTTAATTAATGGATAATCAGCCACCCAGTTCTGCTATGACAGTTTTGGAGCCATTCACAGAAAGTCTACAGACAGTAGCACGTAAATACCTAGATCATGCAATACTAGTTGGAGGTTAATTTAGCCTACTGAGTATAGATGGTAGCCTATGGCTTCATTGCAGGGGGTGCAGTCAATCTCGTGAAGCACTTTTGAATGTGGTTTTCGAAAATTGTCTTGAGCACTTAGTTTAGCACGCCACATGCAATGGAAATATCTTAGACCTTGTAGCTGCAAACAGGACAGATATCATCATTGACTTCAGCATAGGGATGGGGATTAATAATCATGATAACATCATAACAACTAAGGTTACAAAAATTAATAAATCAGTCAAGAAGGCTAGGAAAATGTTCATGCCAGAAAGAGCAGATAAGCAGATGTTAGCATCTCACTTAGACAGAACTGACATCACTTAGTTCCGTTAAGATGGACGTAGAGAGATTATGGTCAAAGCTTAAACAGATCGTGACTTGCACTCTCAACAAGTCTGTACCTAGTAAACGAATTAAGGATGCAAAAGAGCCACTGTGGTTTAACAATGAAATTCGGAAAATACTGAGGAAGGAAAAGCTACTGCACTCTTGGTTCAAAAGAGAATGCCAAATGGCAACAAGGAAAGGTTACTACCACTGTCATACCTCAGCAAAAGATCTGGCTGAGAAGCAGGGGAAATTATTGTCCTATGTAAAATCACTAAGTGAGTCAAAGGTTTCCATCAAGTCACTTGACCAGTCTGGTGTGGCAGTAGGAGATAATTCTTTTAAATTTTACATTTAAGAAATCATTCATGCAAGAGAATCATATAAACATACCGTCATTTGACAGTAGCACAAAGACACCTAACAACAATCACCACAAGAGGCCAGCACTAGCACAAGTTGTTCACATGATATTTGTTGGACTGTTACCTGTAAACATGTGCCATGTCAGTGCTCTTGGAAGAGAGCTGTGGCAGTGACACGGCTCTGTTGTTGTTCCTGTGTAGTGATCTGCAAAGACGGTATGGCGGGGTGGGGGGGGGGGGGGGGGGCGGGTCGAGATTCAAGCAGTGATTAAGTACTTCATAAAGAAAGGTATGAAAGCGAAGGACATTCATGCCGATTTCCAGAATACACCAGAGGCTCTGCTCCTTTGTCTTCAACTGTTGCCAAGTGGATAAATGAATTTAAATTTGGTCAGGAGAGCTTAGATGATGATCATCCATGAATACGTCAGCCAAGATGTGTCACTACTCTAGAAATCATTGCAAAAGTGCGCATAATGATCAAGGAGGATCACCAATTTAGAGTGCATGAAATTGCTCACGCTTGCCAGATGTCATCTGAAAGGTATTCACAAGATGGGTGCCACGACTCTTGATGCTGGGTCAAAAACGCATGAGAATGGACATATCACAACAATGTTTGGCCTGTTTTAGGAGAAACAAACAAGATCTTTTGTGCTGGTTTGTGACCCCGAGGAAACTTTGGTTTACTACTATACCCCAGAGACAAAGCAACAATCAAAGCATTGGAAACATGCTGAATCTCCGCCGCCAAACTCCTTCAGCGGGGAAGGACATGGTGTCAGTGTTCTGGGATGCGCCACCAAATTCCTTCAGTGGGGAAGATCATGGCATCAGTGTTCTGGGATGAGAAGGGGATTCTGTTTGTACTTTATCTCCCCACTGGGCAAACAATTACTGGAGAATACTATGCTAACCTTCTGGACAAATTGCAACAAAAGGTATACAAAAAAGGCCAGGTTTAATAAGGAAGAAAGTCATCTAGCATCAAGCCAATGCACGCTCGCACGCATGTGCCATCGCCATGGTAAAATTACACAAACTAAGGTATGAATTGTTGGCACACGTGTCTCTTCCCTAAACCGAAAATTTTTCTTTGTGGATGAAGATTCACTTAAATGAAGAATTGATAGCCTGAGTTGACAACTATTTTGTAGGCCTGGAGGAAAATCATTGTCGAGATGGGATCAAGGTATTGGAACACTGTTGGACCAAGTGAATTAATCTACAAGCAGGGTACATTGAAAAACAAAAAAGTTTCAGTGACATAAGTACTTTTTTTCTATTTTGTTTCAAGAACTTTTCAAACCACCCTCGTAAGCATCCCTGACACCTGAAATAATTAAAAACAAATAAGTCGCCAGTTGCAGATGGAATCTCAATTTGGTTTTACAAAGAGTGTTATATGGCACTGGACCCTTACGTAGCTTGTATTTATTGTGAATCTCTCACCCAGCAGAAAGACCTAAGCAACTGGGGAAAAAATACAGAGGCATCTGCTGTATATACGAAGGGCCAAAGAACAGACCCACGAAATTACAGACCAATACCCGTAACATCAGTTTGCTGCAGAATTCTTGAACATATTCTGGGTTTGAATCTAATCAGTTTCATAGAGACCAATAACTTTATGTCCACAAATCAGTACAAAGCATCGCTCATGGGCAACTCAGCATGCCCTTTTGTCATACAACGTCTGTTCAAAAAATTCCAGAACCTTGTCCACAAAATTTTCTATGCTTATCTTTTAGTTACTATGGATTGTCTCCTTCAAAATACTCTCCTCCAAAATTGATACACTGCTCCCAATATCATTTCCACTTCCAGGAGCAGTCTTGACACACATCTTGCTGGGTCGCATAAAGTGCCGTCTGCGAATTTTCTTCTATCTCATCTACCATTGCAAAACTTCATCTTTTCACCTTTGGAAATAAAAAGAAGTCTGCAGGGGTCATACTATTCTCGCAAGGAACATCTCAGTCTCATTTGTGAGATCCAAAAAGTTTTGTTGGTCTTGACTCATGAGCCGTGGAATGAACTTCACGGCAACACAATGCATTCCAAGATGCTGTGTCATTTCATAACATGATCCAATTGAAATGTTACATTCTTCTACAATCTCTCAGACAGTGAATCTTCGACTGGCACACACAATTTCGTTGACGTTCCTGACACAAGCATCATCAGGGGACATCTAAGAGCGTCCTGAACAAGGATCATGTTTGACTTTTGTAAAGCCATTTTTAAAACGTGTGAATAATATTTAACACCAAGTATAGCTTAAGTACTCATCGCTATAGGCTCCCTGCATCATTTGGTGTGTCTCTGTAAAGGTTTTCTTGAGTTTCACACAAAATTTAATGCAGATGCATTGCTCCTCTAACTTTGCCATCATAAAATTCACAAACCCAGATTCCATATTTCTTGATTTCCGAGAAGCTTTTGACATAGTGCCTCACTGCAGACTTTTAACAAAGGTACAAGCAAATGGAATAGGTTCCCAGACATGTGAGTGGCTCAAAGACTTCTGAAGTAATAGAACCCACTACATTATCCCGACGGTGAGTGTCCATCAGTGACTAGGGTATCATTAGGATCGTTCCAGGGATGTGTGATAGGAGCGCTATTACTCATATTTTCTATGTGCATAACTGATCTGATGGACAAAGTGGACAGTAATCTGTGGTTGTTTGCTGATGATGTTGTGGTGTATGGAAGGTGTCATCGTTGAGTGATTTAGGAGGATAAGAGATGACCTGGACAAAGTTCCCAGTTGGTGTGATAAATGACAGCTAACCCTAAATGTAGAAAAATATAAGTTACTGCAGATGAGTTGGAAAAACAAATCCATAATGCCAGAATCCAGCATTAGTAGTGTCATGAACGAAGAAGTCACATTGTTTCAATATCTGGACATAACATTGCAATGTGATATGAAATGGAACAAATGTGTGAGGGTCATGGTAGGGAAGGCGAATAATCATCTTTCGTTTGTTGGGTGGATTTTACTACAGTGTGGCTCAGCTGTGATGGACATCACATATAGGATGCTAGTGTGATCTCTTTTTGAGTACAGTTTGAGTGTCTGGGATCCACAAGGGGTCGAATTAAAGCAGACATTGAGGTAATTCAGAGGCAGGATACTAGATTTGTTAACAGTAGGTTGAAACAACAACATAAAAGTATTATGGAGATGTTTCTGGAACTCAAATGGGAATCCCTGGAGGGATTTTGAGGAACACTGTGCTGACTGCAGAACAATTCTGCTTGCACCAACATACATTATGTGTAAGGACCACGAAGATAAGAGACGACAAATTAGGACTCATAGAGAGGCATATAGATATTCACTTTTTCCTCACTCGATTGGCAGATGGAACGGGAAAGGAACTGACTACAGTTGAAATAAAATTACTTGATAGTTGGCACTTCAAATGCCAATAAGAGTAGTCAGCGTCACACTTGAACTGTCTGCTGTTGCCAAACTCCACCAAAATTGGCCAGTCACTTCCAATTCCCGGTTCAGCATTCTTTCTTGATGTATTTGTATCCCGAATTATGAGCCCTACATTTTTATTATGTATTTCATGACACGCAATAGCTACACTAAAAACAACACACATTAACAATGCTAATGAAAGACACACATTTCATTCATAGCACTAACCAAACACTACCATATAACTCAGCACAAGGTGTAATTCAGTATCATACATATAGTTATCATATTCACAGAGATCATCTTACATTAGATAAGCTTTTCACTACAGTGCGTGAAACTGAAATTATTAAGGTTGCAATTCATAGTTGCAACTGGGTCACTACATTCACATTTATAATTACTTCATGCAGTGCTGTGGCATAGCACAATGGTTGGCAGATTAATCTAATGTGTAGCATGTCGTAGATTTGAATCTCATCAATGTAGCAAAATTTTTATTTCTAAATCTAACCAAAAGAGTGTGATTATTATTTTCATTCAATTAATTGGTTTAAATATATATTTTTTATTTTTAATAATTTGCTGCATCATTTTTCATCATTGTTTTGACTGTTCTATTTGGTCTTATTTTTCTTCCTGTCATTATTTCTTCATTTGGAATCTGCCTCAGTCATCTATAATCCACGACCAAGTGCCCACATGGACTGTTCACTGGTTTCTAACATGGCAGCATGTGCAGCTAGTGTAAGGATACTTACAGGTAACAAATGACACGGAGAAATTTCAATTTGCTTTCAGCCCTGAAATTGAGTTTTTGTTGTCTTGAGTTTACCCTTAAGGGTTAGCTTTAATCGCCATGAACAAAGCGATCATGATATTAGTACTGCTGCAGACTGTTGACCACAATTTTCTCGGCTGGGTTAGGACACAAGTTTACAGTCAGGGATACAAAATGGGTCGTCTGCCCCAGTTCAGTCACTGGTCACTTTAAATCAATAGTCGACAGAGTATCCAACATTTCTGACATACCTTGCACCAGCCACTAGAAAAATTGCTCTGTGTTAAACATTTAACATAATTTGTGAAGTGAGCTGCTTGTTTGTTGTCACCTGTACCAAACGGTAGCTAGTAGCCAATGTGGCAACATTGTTGCAGCAAGTGATTGATGTCAACTATCAAGTAATTTTATTGTAGTGAGACAAGGTACCTTCTGCCATGCACCATATGGTGGCTAGTGGAGTATGTATGTAGATGTGGAATCACATCCCATCTGGAAAGTCAGCCCTTGATCTGCAGTTCTGGGTAACTTTCTCAAAATCTACCCTTTTTCCTAGACCTATCCTTCACCCCTCTTCCTTCCACTTCAACCCTTCTGCCTGAAGAATGAGCTACTGGCTCTGAAAGCTCGCCTAATTATAATCTTCTTTTATGTGTGTGTTCTGCCGCCACTTAGCGAGTAGATTGTTTATCTATCCAATTCAATTATCATGTAATCAAAAGCTGCATTTAACACACCAAGTCTCTTTTACCAATCACTTTTAATATGTCCTACAGAATGTACTGTCTATCCTGTCCTTTTTTGAGATTACTGTTCTGTTGTACTTTTCTACAGGCATCATCTTACTTATTAGGAGTCAGTTCCTTCATGTTGTTGTTGTTGTGGTCTTCAGTCCTGAGACTGGTTTGATGCAGCTCTCCATGCTACTCTATCCTGTGCAAGCTTCTTCATCTCCCAGTACCTACTGTAACCTACATCCTTCTGAATCTGCTTAGTGTATTCATCTCTTGGTCTGCCTCTACGATTTTTACCCTCCACGCTGCCCTCCAATCCTAAATTTGTGATCCCTTGATGCCTCAAAACATGTCCTACCAACCAATCCCTTCTTCCAGTCAAGTTGAAGAGCTGCCTGTCCTCGGGAAAAATTATGGCTGTAGTTTCCCCTTGCTTTCAGCCATTCGCAGTACCAGCACAGCAAGGCGTTTTGGTTAATGTTACATGGCCAAATCAGTCAATCATCCAGACTGTTGCCCCTGCAACTACTGAAAAGGCTGCTGCCCCTCTTCAGGAACCACATGTTTGTCTGGCCTCTCAACAGATACCCCTCCGTTGTGGTTGCACCTACGGTACGGCCATCTGTATCGCTGAGGCACGCAAGCCTCCCCACCAACGGTAAGGTCCATGGTTCATGGGGGGAGTTCCTTCATAGTCAACAGTTAAGGAATGGGTGGCTGAATTCATATGTGGCATATGTCTCTGTAAGGTGACTCATGAACTACTTCCTAGAATTACAATCAAATATGAAAATGCTGAGAAAGAACACAGTGTGATATTGCAAGATCAGTAATTAAAAAGATGTGCAAAACAGTTGATGCCGTGGCCGTACCAGAAAGTGAGTGGCATGTCTGTTGAAGCCTGACTACAACCTAATGTGAAAAACAATTTGGGACAATCTGACACACAACTGATTCTATGCACCAATCTGTTCCCGTGGATGAAATGAAACAGCAGTTGCACAAAAATAGCCAAGGTGACTTCATCGGAGAGAAAGAGTGGTCATTGTTTTCTAGGATGCAAAAGGGATTGTATTTTAGATTAGCTTGCAAGACTGAAACAATACCTCACAAATACTATGCAAATATTCTGACTCAACTGGATGAAAAAATATGGAGCCAAGACCCAGGGGGAAAAAAAAAGTTTATCATCAGTGAAATGCATATGGTCACAAAGGCACTTTCACAATAGGAAAACTGGGAGTTTCCAGTGTGAAGTCTTCAAATATCCATTCCATTCTCCAATTTTTTCACATTCTGACTTTAGCTTCCTCTTCTTTCCTTTTTGTATGAATGATTCACTTAAGACTACATGCGTCACAGCTCAAAACCGTTTTGTGAGTCAACAACTGGATATGTTTTCACTGCTCTGTCTCTTGTAACTCCGTTGGACATGGAGGTAGCAAATGAGGATGTAGGATGTCCATGACATACTGCTGTGCTGTCAGAGTGACCTGAAGTCATATCCGATGCTGCCCCACACGCCCTCTCCCTATGTCGTTGTCATACTCACTGACAACTGTCATCGCGGGTCTTGCAGAATGTGACTCACTGCTGATCACATGACAGGTGCAGGTGTGAAAGGGTTACAATGTGCTCAGCGTACTTACAGCAATTCTCCCATGGGATTGTCAGACACGGTCAACCGGAAGCTTGCTGACAAGCACACCATCCTTACGTACCCAAGCAGTCCAACATGGGGACACTACCACATCTGAATGTCTCACAAATCTGCATACTGCATAATTCAATCAGCCTGGGAAATGGAGACACACAATTAGGCTCCTTCAAATTTTGTTACGTGCTGATAATGCTGACTCACAGAAGTACAGGGCATCTGTGTCCTTAACAGGGATCACTCAACATCTTACGCTCTTCACATCTCTTACAGCTCCTACCATTCACGGTAACAATCCGAGACACAAACAAAGCTAATGCAATCTGGTGGCCTTTGTATCTATTTCAGAGAGTTGCGACTCTCATAATTTACCACTGGTATGCACACTCGTGAAACTACGTTGCTTCAGGGAGCTTCCCTTTTTTTCTTCAAGCAGTTTAGTTCTTTGAATCCATTTTTCTTGTAGCTCAGAATAATTATTTATTGTGTAGCAAACTTACAGACTAGCATTCTGGCCTGAGCTGTCGGAGTTGGTGGTCATGTGTGTGTGAGGTGTGCTTGCTTGTGTGAATGAATGGTGTGTATTTCTATATCTTTTTCTGATGAAGGTTGTGGCCAAAAGCTTATGTGTAAGTGTCTTAACTCTGCCTGTCTGCATTTTAACATGCCATCTTTATGGTAATTACCACTCCATCTTTTCCTACACTGCTGATATTCCAACCTGGAGTTTCCATTGTTTGAACTTACGGTTTACTGTTTTATGTTGCAGTGCACTTCTACAAGTGTAATACACAAATGTTGCGTTAGGAAAGAGTCACCATAACATCCATGTCTACCGTTTGCTATTTTTTACAAAATAGCATGTCTCACTCGAAATTTAACTTAGCCAATGAAATAAGTTTGAAGATTTATTGTGTGTAAGAGACACGAGGGCCCACTGTGTGGGAAATGTGGGAAGTTCTGTGCAGAGACGGAGTTATCCACAGACGCGGTAAGTCTGGGGAGCTATACGGGTGTTTAAACATCGCCACCTGCTGGGATGAGGGGCCACTTACTCTGAGGTGGCGCTGTGCCAGCAACGAGCTCGACCCATTGATTAGCACCACAGATGACAATGAGCAACCAGCTGCTTCTCTGTGCAGAGATATAAAATTTATCGATTTTGGACATCGGGTGACAATCTGTCACATGGAGAACAATGTTTACTCTGGCAATTTTAACACTAATCTAGTGTTCTGCAACATATTAATGTGAAATGTTGTCTATGATGTTGAGGAGTGTAAGTTAAACTGATATCTGAGAATTTGTTGTTTTTGTGGCACTATCTAGAAAATGACCTCTCTTGCAGCTCCAAGCATAAATGTATAGTGAAGAAGAATAATTAGCACAGCACACTGGAACCGAGTAGGGATCCGGTTCACTGCTCGGCCACTAAATTAGCATATTGTGAGTACACCAGAAGAAACGCTGTACACACTTGCATATACTACATACACAAGTACAAGCATCGATCAAGCTACTGCGAAACTGCACTCTGTGTGACTCATCACTACATCAGAATACTGTAAATGTGGTGATTCCAATTTCGTAAGGTCTCTTCCTGTTTGTTTTCATCAGTTGGATCTTATTTTTCAAGTATGTGGGAATCCAATGAGCTGCCTGTTTGGATGCATTCTTTCTGTATGTCCCACAAGTTGGATTCTTTGGAGACACATTGTAACAAGAGTTTTTAGGAATTTGCCTGGAGATTTCACACTGGGTCCTGTGTGATGTATTCCATCTTTTATTCTTGGACCTAAGATTTTTACTACAATTTTACATTCTTCTAATTCAGTTTGTTGTTTTCATGTCTTGTGTTGGACAAAGAGTCTCTCTCATGCATAAAGAAATTCTAATTTGATCACTGTTGTACAATGTTAGATTTTAGAGTTCCAGGAAAAATACTTTTAGTTAACTGAGAGACAGTTTGTATTTTCTGAAGTCTGGATTCTATGGCCTTCTTTTCATTATGATGTTCAGTGGTCTTTTTCACCTAATTATTTAAACTCTTTAACACCGAATACTGTGTTGTTGCCTATATAAGTTCACCCAGTGCCATTTTGGTATCGTCCAAGAATTTTTTCTCCAGGTGAAATTAGTAGTACAATTTTCCTAGATTGCTCCCTTAATATTTCAAATTGCTTTAGCACATCAGTGATGTTTCTGTCAATTAGTATTATGTCATCGGTATAGGTTACACAATATAATTCTATCTTTAAGTTTACGTTCTAGTCAGTGTAATAGTGCACCTGCTCTTCTCCATTATCTTACAATTTTCTTAGGGGCATAGTTGAATAGCAATGTGATATGCCATCCCATTTTCATATACTTATGTCTGTCTTAAATTACACTGCTTGAAGAAAAGTGAGACACTCAGAAGGTGGGGAGAAAACAAATTGAAACATAGCTAATTTAGAGGGTATGTGATGTTATTTCAGTGATAACAAAACAGAGTCAAATTTACACAGAACTTATCAGTTTGAGCCCACTTATCAATACAGCAATGCCCCCTGTCTGGCCTGGACAGTTCGGGAGGATGTCGTAAAAAGCTGCTGCATACCCTCCTGAGAAAGGTGATCCACAACTGTTGTAACTGGACATTGCAATCATGGATACAGGCAGTGGGATGGAGTTGACGTCCATCTTGGTCCCATAATGTTCTATCGGGGACAGATATGGGGATTTTGCTGGCCACAGGAGTATATCAACATCACGCAGACAATTTAAAGAGACACATACTACATGTGGACAAGCACTGGCCTGTTGAAAAATAGCACCACAATACTATTACACACTGCTGTACCATCAGAGTTCCCTCGGCCATTACAAGCCGTGACCTGAAGTCATACCCAATGGCTCCCCACACCATGGGACTGCTTTGTGACCCCCCCCCCCAAAATGTGGAAGAATGGGACCTCTCCCCATCTCTCCGGGTCACTGTCAAACTTCCCCACGATAGTCATTTGGAGCAGTGCAGGACTGGGATTCATTAGTGAACATAATGTGACACCATTCATTAGCAGTCCGTACTTCTCGATCATGGCACCACTTCACATGCAGTCATTTGCTTGGGTGTTAATGGCAGCCTATGCGCAGGACGGCAATTCCATAGTCTGGCTGCTCCTAGCTGTATGACACAGCATGTTGCAGGAGTCTATTACAGTGAACTCCTGTTTATCCGAAATGATCAGGACGGTGGCTGGTTCTGATAACAAAAATTTCAGATAAATCAAAGTCCCCCTGTTTTCACATGTGAACACTCCAAATTGCATCAATATTGCGAAATACGATCGTAAAACGTGCGTAGGGTATGTAAAACATTACTGATACGGTTGCAAATAACCCTGCACTTTTTTACTGAAAAAATTGTGTTGACATGTTAAAAAGGCACCAAACTATGATTGAAAACTCAAAGTTTTTAAATGCTGTATAACAAAGCTCGTTTATTTTGCATTCTTACAGAAAAAATCTCCCTTATTTGGCAGCAGGAAATAACAGGAGTTTTAATTTTATTACCTACTCTTTTGAGTAAAAAATAAACTACTGAACAAAATTATGAAACAAATCTAGAGATTACTCAAAGGAACAAAAAGTCTGTCTAGAGGAACTTTCAAGAAAATAAAAAAAAAAAAAACTTTTTAAGTTATGGACATAGAAGTTCTAGGATGCTTCATTAGAGTTTATTTTTTGGTAACAAAGTCACAAATGTCTTTTTTTTTTTTTTTTGTTTTTTTGCTTGAGAAACTATTGCTGCAACAATACATCTCCAACGTTGAAATCAAACCATTTCAGGTTAAATCGTCTCCGCCTGTTGGCTGATGTACTCCAGGGCAGTTTGGATCCCTTCGTAACAGAATGTGTGAGGAATATTTTTCTCTGATTCATCATCAGAAACATAGTCTTCTGACACTTTATGATCGGTCACAATTTGGACGATTTCATTCTCAGTCACATGAAAAAATGCCATTTTCTATCCACTCTTCAATGTCTTCGAAGTGTGTGTCTTTACAACCAGCTTCTCCAGTAAATTCACCAAAATTATGTCAGCTTGAGTTTCGGTGTTGCCTCCTCCTTTCCACCACTTAGGTTGCCTTACAATCTAAGAGTTTTTTCCAAGACCTAACAAGAGGAACTGGAGGAATTAGATTCCAAGCTTCAGCAATCAATGAATGACACTTAAAACATCGATTTTTTTAAGAACTTCCACAAAATCATCTGCAGCATCAATCACACCTATTAAGTATTCCAGCATCTTGCGTCTGTAATGTTTTTCCATCACCTCAAGAATACCTTGGTCCATTGGTTGACATAGAGGTGTGACATTTTGTGGGAGAAATACAACTTTGATATCCCCATCTTGCATATCACCTGGGTCAGAAGGAGCATTGTCCACAAGAAGTAGCGCTTTTCAAGGAAGTCCATTTCCTTCCATGTAATTTACTACAGCTGGAACAAACTCTGCCTGGAACCACTCTCTGAAGATGGCACTGTTCATACATGCCTTAAGACTGATTCGTGTACCTCAGTGGCAAACTGCTTGGTTGGTGTCTAAATGCTCTCGGTGTTCTGGATTTGCCAATTAAAGTAAGACACAGTTTATGATTGCCAGTGGCATTACTGCAAGCAAGGACAGTAAATCTTTCTTTGATTTTTTTGTATCCGGAAGCCATTTCTTCTTCTTTAGAGGCAAGGGTTTTCATTGGCAGCATTTTGTAATTCAACCCAGTTTCATCACATTTGTAAAGTTGATTGCCAGTATAACCTCCTTTGTCAATGATTGTGTGCAGTTTCTTCTTAAAATCAGTGTAGCAGCTTCATCCCCAGATAATGATTTGGCACTGATGGCAATTTCATGAATGCCATGCTGCTTCTTGAAACGATCCTGCCGGCCATTACTTCCGAGGAATTCTTGCTTCTTTCCTTCAATCAGCTCATCAGCTCATTTTGACAAAGTAGAGGACCTGAAACTGACACACCATTGGCTCTTATTTATTTGTGCCACAAAAATAATGCCTCTTCTAACTGAGGATGTGCACCTTTTCTCATTGTTTTTCAAGATTTCACTGCACTGCCCAATGCTTGGATGGAACAAAATTTTTCAATTCCTGATCGATTTGTCTTCCGATCAGTAATTGTACTCCTACTCTGCAGCAACTTTTGTGGGTGGCTCACCAGCATCAATTCTCTGCAAAGTGTGAAGCTCTTTTTCCAACAAGATCACATTCATTTTATGTTTCGTGCCCGTAGTCATGTTCAGTGTTCTTTTTACAGACACTCGACTTAGTCCTTTATGGTTTTTGGCCCCTTTTATCTCTGGACACTTTAAGGCACATAGTGGGAGCACAAAACCTCAAATCAGAAACACACAGATGCACAACTTGACAACACTCGAGATGCACTAGACAAACTTTTGACTTTTGAAACCAGGCTGTGGCAGCCATCAAATGAAAGCATTCGATACATCTATGCCATTTCCTCTGTTCTACGCAAGCCCACGTGGCAACACAACAGGGTGTTGTACATTCACTGTTAAACACTCAGCTTTGATGTACCGACAACAAGTGGAGAGTGTTAGGCGGCGCACTCTAATTGTCGGTTTTGACAGGGCTACGTTGCGCTGCATAGAACAATACTGTATGCAAACTGAAACTTGTCAAGTGTCAATCTAGCTAGCCAAAAGTGTAGCTGCATGAGAGTTTACTGTACTTGTTCTCAGATGGCAGTCACAGACGTGAACAGGTTACAATGTACTCAGTACACTACACAGTGATGCTCCCTTGTAGTGGTCTGATGTAGTCAACTGGAACATTGATGATGAGTATGCCCTTACTTTCCAACATCAGGCCACTGTCAGATCCAAATACTCCAAAAATACAGATGTTGCAAGGTTTAACCAGGCGACCAAATGGACATCCACAATGAGGTTTCTTTCAAACTCTCATCAGATAATGCTGTCTCACACCAATATGCAGCACCTTCATATCCTCCAGAGTGATGATTCAACATCTGATGCTATTCGCATCCCTTATATACCACATGATGCTTGCTAAACAGAAATAAAAACAAAGAACACTAATGAATAATGAAGGAAAAGACAGACTGTTACTTACCATAAAGAAGATACCTTAGGTTGCAGATGGGCAGAATTAAAAGACACTTACATAAAGCTTTCAGCCACAGCCTTCACCAGTAAGTAGTAATCTGTCTTTTCCAACATTGTTGATATTCCTACTGGAGTTTCCATTGTTTCAAGGACACTGATGCTTTTCTGTGAGTGTTTCCTTTATGATGTTTTCTGCATTTTAGCTTTTTTTTAAAAAAAAGAAAAAAAAAGAATGAAAGAAAGAAAGAAAAAGATTTGTTGCTGGAAAACTTCTGAAGTCCAATAAAGGAGTTACAACAGCCATATATGGTTATCTGGTGGACCTTGCAGAACCAAATTCTAGGGCTGAAATATACTGTTGACCAATGGGCATCAATCAGAATGAATACTAAATAAAAATTAAATCCAAGTTTACACAAAAAACACAGGTTCTATCACTGTTGTTTTTCGTTCTATTTTGCTCTTATGTTTGCTATGACTTGTTAAGCAGAAATTTTCTTTCTATCTATAGAGTTACATTTGCTGTAATGTATCTTACCTGCATGTTGTTTCTTCTTTCTTCTCACTGCTGCCCCAATCATGGCAAGCAAGTCATCCTCACTGCATTTGCTTGGTATTGCATCTCTGAAACAACAGTTAAAACACCCGTTAAACAGTACCAGGCAATTACCACACAGTGAAATGTTGGTACACTAAAAAGGAAGAAAAACTTTGCAGAAATCTTCAACAGTAATCTTGTAGTCTGCAGTAGGCAACAGCAGGATAACAAACCCACTGGACAAGAATGGGAAAGTCATGATAGAAGTTACTTTTATTTTTATAAATAAACAGGTATCTTACACAAATGCTCAAGAGTATACATAGGATCTCGGGCTGAAGAGGTGGAGCAGAAACTGACATTAGTTTTGTTGAAGAGGGAGTACTGGAACACAGCACAATTTCTTGCAAAATGAAGCCAAATTTATTGATAAACTCTTAATTAATTGCCAAGCTCACTAATGTGACCATTTTACAACAGGTACTTACTGCTTGGAGTATATGTGACTTTTCAGGCTTGCCTGATAGATCTGTTGCAAAAACACTTTGGGTTCCCCACCAGATAACATTATGCAAGTCCCTCCCTCAATATTTCAGTGACACAACGTTTTGGCATCTTCAGGTGGTGGTGATTTCCACCATCACTGCTGCAAGATGCAACTGGCAATTTCCACATGACAGCTTTGAAATTTATCATGTGGATGACTATGACCATCATATTTAGAATTCAGAGGATTTCATAGAATACCTGAAGATGCTTAAACTAGAACTTTCAGATCTTTTAGTTAGCTCAAATGTTATATCATTACTTACAAAAGTGTCCTGCAGCCCTCATTAGAGGTTATTAGCAGCAAGTTTGAGAAAGAAATTGTGGTGCTGTTTAAACATGTGCATACCTCATCCTATTTCTTATGTAACACCAACTACTTTAATCAAGTGGACAGTGTTCCCATGGGAGATCCTCTATTTCCCTTAGTAAATATCCAACATTCCTCCTTCTAGCAGAATGCTGAAGAGGCATTTGTGGTGTGGCCCACATAATGCAGACACTACCTATGTCCCTGCAGCATTTGCACTCGCTCCATCTGAATATTCAGTTCACTGTGGAAGTACAAAAAGATAGCAGCTTACCATTCCTGGATGTCATGGTTAGAAGAAAAGCTGACAGAACACTGGGGCATAGTCTCTATTGCAAACTGATACACGCAGAGTTATATTTGCGGTCCAAAAGTTGCCATCACCCTGCACAATGTGGTAGTGTCTTACACTCCCTGGCACATAGAGCACACGTGATCTCAGATACCGACAGTCTGCCTGGTGAACTGTAACACCTAAGAACAGTGTTCCAGCAGAATGTTTATTTTTGTAAACAGATTTGCAATGTGTTCTGAGCAAAGCAAGTTCAGTGTACGGATGTAAATGAAGATACTTAGACAAGCACTGCAAGTGGCTTTCTTGCCATATTTCAGTGGCATGTTTTCAAAAATGGAAAGAATCGCTAATAGAAACAGAATCAAGTGTGTTTTTCGTCTGCCAGCAAAACTAAGGAATTGTTTGTGTTCAGTTAAAGACAATCTTGAACTTAGAAAACATAGATCATATATAAGATCTGATGCCATTATGGGAAATCTTATATAGGGCAGACACCTCACATTGTGCAAGAACACTGTGTTCAACAGCGCTGACAAAAATGCCACCCAGTAAATTAGTGGTAGCAGAGCACTGCCTGAATACAGGGCACCACACGTTTCCCAAGAGTACTGAAATTTTATCCTCAGCACCATCACTCTAGGATTGTGTTTTTAAGAATGAGGCATGTAGCCATACGGTGGGCAATCTTACCAACAGGAATATGGAATTTTGACTAAGCACTGCCCAGAATCCAGCACTGACTGCCATGAAATTAAAGCAGTAGTAACCAGATCCTCTGATGTATGACCTGATGCAGCACCTTGCAGAGAGTTAATTCAGCTTTTAACCACACGAGTGTCCAGAAGTGCAGTCATTGCCAAAACACATAAGCAGACGGCTACTACGAATGGCATTTCCATACAACTGGGAGTGCCTGTCCACACATTCGTACTCCTGCTTCTAGCCCGACAAATTTCAATTCTGCTGTGCAAATATCACCAGTTACATCTTGCAGCAGTGATGACAGGACCCACCACTACCTGAAGATGACGAACAGTTGTGTTGGTGAAATATTGTGAGGCTTGCACAAAGTTATTCAGTGGCAAATCTGAGAAGATTTGTATACATTATTTTTCTGTGATGCAGGCATTGTGCAGCAAAATGTGATATCTTTCTGCATTTGCCTTTTTGTACATTTCAAAATACCCCAAAAATTGGTGAGAAACACTGAACATATGACGTAACCAGATGACATACCACACAGCATGTGCAGCAGTCGGGGTTGAGTGTAAAGGAATGATTGAGCAGTGCAATACTTTCATTTGAGCAAACAGAGCAAATTTCGAAAACATTTTGTAAATATGATCTGTTGTAAATGTAGATGTTACAAAATTATTGTCCCTGCTGTAATCAAGCAAAAGCAGTTCTGATTTTGTGTTTTTTGCTTCTGTCACTTTTCTTTTTGTTTACAGACATTAGTTAGTAAAGAAAACAAAGGTCATTTAATGGCGATGATGCTATTCTGAAGTTTACACTCATCTACTTGTTATGCAATATGGTAGTTTTCATTGTACTGTACTTTGCAAGAAATCAAGGAAACTGCAAGACCGGTAAATAAAATAACAAACTTCAATATAAATACATAATTGTTTAACACAATGAAAAAAATACTGCCTGCCAGATGCAAGACTCAAATCCTGAACGCCATCACTAAAGTCGCATACGTGTGTCCGTAGCCACAATGATATGAATACTTGACTTGGGTTGGGATGATCAAGTGTGACAGACCAAGAGGCTCAACCACTGCAAGCATGGCAAGGTACATCGTCTGGTGACATTTGTCATTCGCTTTTGACACATTTCCCAACATTTGTATCGTATCCAACATTTGTGATCCCATGTGTCTTGTATTAAATTACTTGTCTCAGGGTCATCTACAGTGCTTTGGAGGTTTTTAAATGTTAATACGCATCACCCTGTGTGTGTGTGTGTGTGTGTGTGTGTGTGTGTGTGTGTGTGTGTGTGTGTGTGTGTGTTTATATATATGAAACAAATACTAACAAAGAGATAGAGGGCCTGGCCAGTACTTACCTCAGCTCAGTACAGCCGATAGATACACAAAACAGAACAGAAAATTGACGTATCCTAGCTTTTGGAACTTCGTTCCTTCATCAGGGAGGAGAGAGGAGAAAAAAGGGGAAGATGGGAAAGTGGATTCAGTTATTCACAACCCAGCTTATGAAGCAACAGGGGAAAGGTAAACAGGGAGGGTAGCAAAGATGGAGGCATGGATGTCAGAGGGAAGCCAAAGATATTCTACTGTAATTACTGTGCCAGCTTCAAACCAAGGAGGATGAATACAGAAGTAAAGAGGTAAATAGTATAAAGATAAACGCAACTATGTAGGATGAGAAGATGCGTGAATGGCTAAAGAGGAAAGGGAAAGAGGAGAAGACAAAGAGTAAATGGGAGTGAGGTTGGTTAACATAGGTTCAGTCCAGGGGGATGGCGGGATGAAAGGATGTGTTGGAGTGCAAGTTCCCATCTCCGCAGTTCCGAGGTACTGGTGTTGGGTGGGAGAAGCCAAATGGCACATATGGTGTAGCAGTTCCTAGGTCCCTAGAATTATGCTGGAGGGCATGCTCCGCTACTGGGTATTGGACATCTCCTAGGTGGACAGTTCGTCTGTGCCCATTCATGCACTCAGCCAGTTTAGTTGTCGTCATACCAATGTAAAAGGCTGTGCAGTGCAGGCATGTCAGCTGATAAATGACATGTTGTCTCACATGTGGCCCTGCCTTGAGTTGTGTATGTTATACCAGTAGCGGGGCTGGAGTAGTTGGTTGTGGGGTGATGCATGGGGCAGGTTTTTCATCGGGGTCAGTTACAGGGGTAGGAACCGCTGGGTAGAGAAGGTGGTCTGGGAATATTGTAGGGTTTGACAAGGATGTTACGGAGGTTAGGGGGTCGGCAAAAGGCAACTCTGGGTGGTGTGGGGAGAATATTGTCAAGGGATGATCTCACTTCAGGGCTTGACTTGAGAAATTCATATCTGTGGCGGAGTAATTAGTTGATGTATTCGAGGCCAGGAAAATATTGTGTGACAAGGGGGATGCTTCTGTGTGGTCTGGGGGTAGTAACATTGTTATTGGGTGGGGAGGAATGTATTGCTTGGGAGATCTGTTTGTGGACAAGGTCTGCAGGATAGTTGTGGGAGAGGAAAGCACTGATATATAATACAATACAGGGAAACATTCCAAATGGGAAAAATGTATCTAAAAACAAAGATGATGTAACTTACCAAACGAAAGTGTTGGTATGTTGATAGACACACAAACAAACACACACACAAAATTCAAGCTTTCGCAACCCACAGTTGCTTCATCAGGAAAGAGGGAAGGAGAGGGAAATACGAAAGGATGTGGGTTTTAAGGGAGAGGGTAAGGAGTCATTCCAACCCTGGGAGTGGAAAGACTTACCTTAGGGGGGAAAAGGACAGGTATACACTCGCACACACACACACACACACACACACATATATCCATCTGCACATATACAGACACAAGCAGAGTATATGTGCGGATGGATATGTGTGTGTGTGTGTGTGTGTGTGTGTGTGTGTGTGTGTGTGTGTGTGTGTGTGTGTGTGTTTGTATGTGTGTGTGGCATACTGATCTGAACTATGCAGCCTTCAAATGGAAGTGTTTTGATCACTCCTTATTTTGCACCCTGCCACCTTGGCAATATGTACCGCAAATCATCAGACAGACGACCTTCCTGCATGCTTCGAGCATCCCCTGGTGCTGTTCTGAACCAATGCTAATCTTTGTAACTGTGACGAGCAGTGTGCAGATTGCATCTTTGTATCCCACAAAGAGGTGACAGTTCCCAGTGGCATGAATGGTTACTGTTTATTGACTGTCACTGAGTTGGTGAGTCATTTGCTACATTGTGGCCCACCTGTTCGCTGCTAAAGCCATGCTAGTCAGTGGTAACCCCTGTCAATGATATCCTGTTGCCCATAGCAGTTCACTCTGCTTATTGTGGTAGTATTTTCCTTGAATAAATCTGCTCACGGTACACCTTTGACACTGTGGTACCAGAAAGCCCAATGACTAACACCCTTATAGAATAAGTGTCTCGAGCCATGGTTACCCACGATATGGCAGTGATAAAATCACCCTGTGATCAACTGTCACACTGCAGCTGTAAGCTGCACCTCCTTTTTCAGAATACTCAGGTTTATTAATTTGAAGTAAATCAGATCTTTTGAGGGAAGATTTAACAAAAAGAGCACATCCAGGAAAGGATGAAACCATGTCTAATTAACTGGAACACAAAATTAATAATTAGTGGTGACAAAGATCCTCTGCAATAAAAAATAATGTCCACTTACTTCATGTATTAGTCTTCAAGTGACAGAATATATGTAACTGTGTCCGTCTTATTTACACTGATTAAACAATGGAAATTCCAGGTAGGAATATCAACAGTGCAGGGAAAGATAGATCACTATTTACCGTAATGAAAACAAAGTTGCACACAGGCACAACACACAAGCAAGCACTCTGCGCGCGCACGCACGCACGCACACACACAGAGAAAAAAAAAACTGCCAAGTCCAGCAGCTAGGGGCAAGCTGCTGGAGTTGGCAGTCATATGTGTGTGACGTGTGCTTGCCTGTGTGTATGAATTTGTGTGTTTCTCTGTATGTCTTTTGCTGATGAAGGCTGTGGCCGAAAGCTTTGTGTAAGTGCCTTTTTAATTGTGCCTGTCTACAATGTAACATGTCTCCTTTACAGTAAGCAGCAATCTATGTTTTCCTATATTTTTCATTTAGACAGGTGTAATTAACAAATCAGAGTCTTTTTATTCCAGAGAAGTGACAGTTTGTTCATGACAGTTCAGCACAAATCTGATTTTTTATATACAGCAAGGCTACCTATAAATTATTCTGTGTGCCAGTGTTCATGCTGACTATAGGGATTCACACTGATCGCGTGTAATTTGACATCTGGTCCTGTAAACTTACTTCTGCTCAACGTGAAAAATTCTCCAATCCACATTTTGTAATTAACCTTAACATATCAAATAATGCACCCTTCAATATAACTGCTTATTGTCGACTTCCCATCACTCTATTCCCAATGTCAACCCATCTGACCTCTACTTCTAATCCAAAACCCTTGGTTGACTCAATGTTTGCTATTGCAAGCTATTGCTATAGCAACACAAAAGTGCCAGAGGCACCAGTAATGATATATAATTAAAAATACTAGAAAGTAAGGCTCACCGGTTCGTACATGATAAGACAAACACTACAAGTGTCTAAGACACTGCGCTCTCACACAACAAGTACGAAGTCTGAATACATTCCATTTACAATACACTAAACTGTTTCATTCACGGTGCAATATACATACTCTCTCCCCAATAAACAGAATAGTTATAACTCAATTGTTCACAAGTGTATATTATGACTCTTGCCACAGCTATGCAGTCAGTATGCCACAGGCGTGCCATAGAAAAGGATCAGGTTCAATTCCTTGTAGAGCCGGGAAATTCTGCTCGGTGGATGGACTGGAATAGGGTACACTCTGCTTGTAGTTCCAGCTGAGGAGCTACTCAAGTGAGAAGTAGTGTCTTCAACTTCTGGAAGTTGATAACAGCCTGGAGAGTCGTATACTGACCCCCTAACTCTCCATAGATATATAGTAGAGGACATCTCTCGAAGAGCATTGCGTGGTCTTCTGGGCCCAATGCAGAGTTCCTTTATCAATGTATATTGTATATCACCACTTGTACACACTCATCAGCACAGTACCATATTGTCTCTTCACGTGGCAAATTTTTATTCCCTTGTTTCCAGATCAAGATTTTTCCGCTTCCTCTTCTTCTTCTTCTTCTTTTTTTTTTTTTTTTTTTTTTTTTTTTTTTTTTTTTTTTTTTTTTTTTTGTACCACACATATTGCACACGGTTTATGCTCACTCCTTCAATGATACTTCCCATCCTCCTCTAGTGTGTGAGTTGTCCCTGCTTTCCTGAGTGTTTGTTGGTTTAAACACCCTTGTTTCAAAAGAGAGTGACAGCTTAGATACAGTCTTGTCAACATTTTGTATTTTTATTTAGCAATTATTGTTTGAGCCTTATAGGCAAATGTCACAAGATATTGTCAACCACTGCATTCACTAGATTGGAATGGGGTTCATGGTAACTTATCAATTCATTTTTTAAGTTGCTGTTACCTTTTTCATCCTATCTTGGACTAGCTTTTCCATACTCCCACTCTATTTTACGTAGTCAAACAGTTATCTGCCCTTGCAAACTTGCTCCTTTACTACCAAGTTAACTAATACTGGGCAGCCTAACAGAAGTTCCAATATCAAGTCTCTCACCACAATTCACCTACACACACTTTTCACTCACTGATTTTCTTTTTTCAATGTCATAAATATTTTGCTTTCACAGACTGCTGTGCTTTGAACATAAAATTGTAGGAACATCTGCCTCACATGTCATTTTTTTTTTTTTATTAAAGAATATGTTCCTTGCTTATTCCTATTTGCTTCTGATACATTTCCATTCTCACTTTTATTTTGTTTTGATCCATTTCTTTTTTCTTTGATAGACAAGTCAAACAACAATGGCAATATGTTGCAGCCCCCTGTGTTTTGCCCTACTTACTACGAACTTACTTTTCTTAGCTTCCAATTTTATTAGTCATTTGGTTTTTAAGATACTTAAATTAATCGTTTGACCCTGTATTTTTATATCTTATTTCACCTTCGGTTGATAAAGGATTTCTGGTATGCTCACAAAGAGAGAGCTGATTCTTCCCACCCCTCACCCCCCTTACCTTGTCCTGAAGCAAACTTATCGCCAAGTATCTTGCAGTTTTTTTCCTATTATTAATCTCTTAGTCTAGTCATCAATTTAAAAGTGTCAGTTGTTGGTCCCTTTGTCTAATAATTTGTACATTTATACACATGAAGTTCCAATTTTTATTTGGAACATATGGACTCTGATAATCATGAATCACAGTTCAAATGGCTCTGGGCACTATGGGACGTAACATCTGAGACAAGGCAGCATTCAAACCTGCGACCGTAGCAGTCGCGCAGTTCTGGACTGAAGCGCCTAGAACCGCTCGGCAACGGTGGCTGGCGAATCATAGTTACCATCACATGGACAGAAATACTGTGTTAACTTTATTACAACATAGGGACATAGCTAAAAATGTCTTTACATAATTTCCAGTTCTGGTTACTTTCCTTTAATTTAATCTCACAAATAGGTTAGTGTAACATGATGTTGACAGAGGCAAATTATATATAATCACAAATTATTTAGCTAGAGGTATCTGGTTTGTATGTCTGGGAGGGAGGAGGGTGCAAGCTGAAAACTTCAATAAAAGATTACTCATTTCATACCTCCTGGATTTAACTGCAGTTTGCTCCAGAATTAATTCCCATATGTTGTAGCACTTTCACGCTACCAATGTTGCCATCATTAAAAGCAATAACAGCATGACTGACCCCCACTTTAGTGTCTTCATTACAAGAAAAACATTTTTTGGTCTACATCTACATCTACATCCATACTCCTCAAGCCACCTGATGGTGTAGGGTAGCTTGAGTACCTCTATTGGTTCTCCCTTCTATTCCAGTCTCGTATTGTTCGTGGAAAGAAGGATTGTCGGTATGCCTATGTGCGGGCTCTAATCTCTCTCATTATACCCTCATGGTCTCTTTGCGTGATATACGTAGGAGGGAGCAATATACTGCTTGACTCCTCGGTGAAGGTATGTTCTCGAAACTTCAACAAAAGCCTGTACTGAGCTACTGATCGTCCCTCCTGCAGAGTCTTCCACTGGAGTTTATCTAACATCTCTGTAACTCTTTTGCGATTACTAAATGATCCTATAACGAAGCATGCTGCTCTCTGTTGGATCTTCTCTATCTCTTCTATCAACCCTATCTGGTATGAATCCCACACTGCTGAGCAGTATTCAAACAGCGGGCGAACAAGTGTACTGTAACCTAATTCCTTTGTTTTCGGATTGCATTTCCTTAGGATTCTTCCAATGAATCTCAGTCTGGCATCTGATTTACCGACGATCAACTTTATATGATCATTCCATTTTAAAGCACTCCTAATGCATACTCCCAGATAATTTATGGAATTAACTGCTTCCAATTGCTGACCTGCTATATTGTAGCTAAATGATATGGGATCTTTCTTTCTATGTATTCGCAGCACATTACACTTGTCTACATTGAGATTCAATTGCCATTCCCTGCACCATGCATCAATTCGCTGCAGATCATCCTGCATTTCAGTACAATTTTCCATTGTTGCAACCTCTCGATATACCACAGCATCATCCGCAAAAAGCCTCAGTGAACTTCCGATGTCATTCACAAGGTCATTTATGTATATTGTGAATAGCAACGCTCCTACGACACTCCCCTGCAGCACACCTGAAATCACTCTTACTTCGGAAGACTTCTCTCCATTGAGAATGACATGCTACGTTCTGTTATCTAGCAACTCTTCAATCCAATCACATAATTGGTCTGATAGTCCATATGCTCTTACTTTGTTCATTAAACGATTGCGGGGAACTGTATCGAACGCCTTGTGGAAGTCAAGAAACACAGCATCTACCTGGGAACCCGTGTCTATGGCCCTCTGAGTCTCGTGGACGAATAGCGCGAGCTGGGTTTCACACGATCGTCTTTTTCAAAACCCATGCTGATTCCTACAGAGTAGATTTCTAGTTTACATAAAAGTCATAATATTCGAACATAATACATGTTCTAAAATTCTACAACTGATCGACGTTAGAGATATAGGTCTGTAGTTCTGCACATCTGTTCAACGTCCCTTCTTGAAAACGGGGATGACCTGTGCCCTTTTCCAATTCTTTGGAACGCTACGCTCTTGTAGAGACCTACGGTACACTGCTGCAAGAAGGGGGACAAGTTGCTTCGCATACTCTGTGTAAAACTGAACTGGTATCCCATCAGGTCCAGCGGCCTTTCCTCTTTTGAGTGATTTTAATTGTTTCTCTATCCCTCTGTCATCTATTTCAATATCTACCATTTTGTCATCTGTGCGACAATCTAGAGAAGGAACTACAGTGCAGTCTTCCTCTGTGAAACAGCTTTGGAAAAAGACATTTAGTATTTCGGCCTTTAGTCCATCATCCTCTGTTTCAGTACCTTTTTGGTCACAGAGTGTCTGGACATTTTGTTTTGATCCACCTACCGCTTTGACATAAGAGCAAAATTTCTTAGGATTTTCTGCCAAGTCAGTACATAGAACTTTACTTTCGAATTCATTTAACGCCTCTCGCATGGCCCTCCTCACATTACATTTCGCTTCGTGTAATTTTTGTTTGTCTGCAAGGTGTTGGCTATGTTTATGTTTGCTGTGAAGTTCCCTTTGCCTCTACAGCAGTTTTCTAACTCGGTTGTTGTACCACGCTGGCTCTTTTCCATCTCTTACGATCTTGCTTGGCACATACTCATCTAATGCATATCGTACGATGGTTTTGAACTTTGTCCACTGATCCTTAACACTATCTGTACTTAAAACAAACCTTTTGCGTTGAGCCATCAGGTACTCTGAAATCAGATTCTTGTCACTTTTGCTAACCAGAAAAATTTTCGTACCTTTTTTAATATTTCTATTTACGGCTGAAATCATCAATGCACTAACTGCTTTATGATCGCTGATTCCCTGTTCTGCGTTAACTGTTTCAAATAGTTCGGGTCTGTTTGTCACTAGAAGTTCTAATATGTTATCGCCACGAGTCGGTTCTCTGTTTAACTGCTCAAGGTAGTTTTCAGATAAAGCTCTTAAAAAATTTCACTGGATTCTTTGTCCCTGCCACCCGTTATTAAAGTTTGAGTCTCCCAGTCTATATCCGGCAAATTAAAATCTCCACCCAGAACTATAACATGTTGGGCAAATCTACTCGAAATATTTTCCAAATTATCCTTCAGGTGCTCAGCCACAACAGCTGCTGAGCCAGGGGGCCTATAGAGACATCCAATTACCATGTCTGAGCCTGCTTTAACCGTGACCTTCACCCAAATTATTTCACATTTCGGATCTCTGTCAATTTCCTTCGATATTATTGCACTTCTTATCACTTTAAACATGCCTCCCCCTTCACTGTCTAGCCTGTCTCTGCGGTATACATTCCAATCTGAGTTTAGAATTTATTACTGTTTACATCTGGTTTCAGCCAACTTTCTGTCCCTAGTACTATGTGGGCATTGTGACCGTTTATTAATGAGAGCAGTTCTGGGACCTTTCTATAGACGCTCCTGCAGTTTACTATTAGCACTTTAATATTGTTATTCTCTGTTGCATTTTGTCTACTCCTACCTTGCCGCATCTCAGGAGGTGTCTTGTCGGGCCTAGGGAGGGAATTCTCTAACCTAAAAAACCCACATGTGCATTCCACACATACTCCGCTACACTTGTAGCCACTTCCTGCATGTAGTACACGCATGACCTATTCAGGGGGACCCTACATTTCTCCACCCGATAGCGGAGGTCGAGAAATTTGCACCCCAGATCTCCGCAGAATCGTCTGAGTCCCTGGTTTAAGCCTTCCACTTGGCTCCAAACCAGAGGACCACTATCAGTTCTCGGAATGATACCACAAATAGCTAGCTCAGATTCCACCACGCGAGGCTTTCTGCCTTCACCAACTCCGCTAACCGCCTGTACGAACTGAGGATGACCTCTGAACCCAGATGGCAGGAGTCATTGGTGCCGACATGAGCAACAATTTGCAGCCGGGTGCACCCAGTGCTCTCTATCACTGCCGGCACGGCCTCCTCCACATCTCAGATGAGATTCCCGGCAAGCAGACAGAGTGAACACTGACCTTCTTCCCCGACCTTTCTGCTATTTCCCTAAGGGGCTCCATCACCCGCCTAACGTTGGAGCTCCCAATAACTAATAAACCCCTCCCCCCATGTGCCTGCTCGGACCTTGCTGAAGGAGTGGCCACATGTCCACTCACAGGCAGAACGGGCGATGCCACACAGCCAGCCTCCACACTGACCCTCCGCCTCGTGCGCCACGAATGCCGCTGAACCCTCCACTCCCCTTGGGAAGAGGGTGGCCCAACCGCGCCCAGTACCCGCAAAGATGTGTCGACAGAAGGGTCAGTGGGTGAAGCATGTAACACCTGGGGTGTACCAGACTCCCCACTGCCGCTACACTCCGAGGCAGCAGCCTGAAGACGGCTAACCACGGCCATCAACACGTTCAGCTGTTCGCGAACAGTGGCCAGCTCCTCCTGTGTCCGTACACAGCAGTCACACATCCTATCCATCCTAAGAAATCAATTTACTGTAGAGAGTTAATCAACTTATAACTAGACTGCTAATTCGCTAAAGGCGGCTGATAGTTGACTAAACTGTGGTTACTAGACACTTCCTGTAGAAAACAATGAAAATAGCCCTACCTGTCTCTGAACTGTATTGAAAACAAACACTAGCACTACTGGCACTGTGGCTTACTAAATGGACTCTCTCCGACTGTATTCAAAACAAACACGAAATCTATGGAACACTATTACTAGCACTCGACAATTAAAGCTTCGTAAAAGCAAAAACACACGGAAGAAGAAGTGACAAGTAAGAAAAATAGAGTTAATACTTAAATTAGCGTAGCTCGCTGCACAGCAGACATGACGCAGATGGCAGTTACGACAACACTGAGACTATAAGATTATTGAACGACTCATTGGGATTTTGAGTCTGACAATGCAGACACTTCTTCAATAATTCAGGATTGCCAGGTCTCTGTAAACAGGTTCTATGATATTCACAATTGCTGCTGGGATAGAATGTTTATGGCTGTATGACCTGTTTGAGTACTGGGCATTGCGGTAATTGCACCATGAACCAGATCCAGGAGGGCAAAGATGGTGTACTGGTTTATCATCAGCTGACAGTCTCTGGAAGAAGGTAGCCCATACTGCCTGTTCCATTTTCAACAAATCCTCAGTATTATTTCTAATGGCAATCTCATAATACTGTTGTAGTTGATCAATCATTTTGTCTGTCAGCCTGCTTCTTATGGTCTTACCACCTGAAAGCTTCTTGTCTCTCAAACTTTGTTTCAACTTCCTCAATCTGGTACCCATCCTCTTCTGGACATGACCAACACATTCCAGTTCTGTGATAAGCTTCTCACCATAAGGCTGAGTGGCTACTACACTGTTATATGCATTTGAGTCTGCATAACCTAAGAACTTAGTGTAACACACTCCCCTTTAGTTTACAGATCGATTACAAATTTCAACAGCTGCACAGGCCTCCGTACGACTAGTTGTCCTTCATAATTTCTGTCACAGATATGCCCTTCTTCATTCCCTGATTTATACTTATAACAATGTTTGGTTAAAATCTGGAAATCTATTAGCTTTCCGGTATCCACACTGGTCACTGTAGCAACAGAATTCTTAGAAATGCAGCTGCGCTTCTACCAAGTGCCCCAAAAGCTACGGATATGTCAATCATACCATCGTTTATTTCAGCAGCTTCATTTGCAGCACCCTTAATTGACTCACATGCAGCAGATTTCACAGCAGCTCCAATAAATCCTGCATACTTGTCCATTTTACAAAGTGGGTGTGGCATATGCATCATGACACACATTGTTTCTGCTGCAGTGTGTCCTTTGCCAATAGCTCTCAATCCATAAAACCACCTAACATTTATTTCAAAATAATTATCTTTACACTTATCAGAATTCCAAAATGAATGAGTATATTTACAACTGGCAGAATTAATGATAAGTTTCCTGGCCAGTCCATTTGATACCTCAATGTCTTCATGTAAACTAACTGGCCCTCCACATACATACAGCACACACATTCACATAACACCCCTGTTAGGATGTGTAAATGTATCAGAATATAACCTAACCTACCGTTTACATGAGTTTTGTTTTGAGATAACTATGTTATCACTATGTTTCATTTTAATCTTCGAAGCACTAATGGGTGTTTCGCTAGATACTCATGAGTTTGCCAGTATTTCATTGTTTGTAACTTCACACACCACATGCTAAACACAAAGTTTCTCTTTATTCAAATATTTATTACCATGAAACCCACATTTCTTAAAAACACTTCATTTTGGAGTCATACTTTTTGAGAGATTTACCAGTCTATTCGACACTTTTCCTCGGAAAAACGTTAGCACTTCGACATACAAAGCATGTTTATACTATGAAAAGATACGATACTATTTTTGACAGTGCTACCAATACAAACACATAATTTAACATTTATAACACAGTAATCCACAGCTTTCTACAGGGTGGTCCATTGATAGCGACCAGGCCAAATATGTCATGAAATAAGCATCAAATGAAAAGACTACAAAGAACGAAATTCGTCTAGCTTGAAGGGAGAAACCAGATGGCGCTATGGTTGGCCTGCTAGATGGTACTGCCATAGGTCAAACTCATATCAACTGCATTTTTTAAAAATAGGAACCCCCATGTTTTATTACATATTCATGTAGTACGTAAAGAAATATGAATGTTTTAGCTGGACCACTTTTTTCGCTTTGTGATAGATGGGGCTGTAATAGTCAAAAATGGTTCAAATGGCTCGGAGCACTATGGGACTTAACTTCTGAGGTCATCAGTCCCCTAGAATTTAGAACTACTTAAACCTAACTAACCTAAGGACATCACACACATCCATGCCCGAGGCAGGATTCGAACCTGCGACCGTAGCGGTCGCGCGTTTCCAGACTGTAGCGCCTAGCACCGCTCGGCAACTCCGGCCAGCAGCTGCAATAGTCACAAACGAATAAGTATGTGGTATCACATAACATTCTGCCAGTGTGGACGGTATTTGCTTCGTGATACATTACCTGTGTTAAAATGGACCGTTTACCAATTGCGGAAAAGGTCGATATCGTGTTGATGTATGGCTATTGTGATCTAAATGCCCAAGGGGCGTGTGCTATGTATGCTGCTCGGTATCCTGGACGACATAATCGAAGTGTCCGGACCATTCGCCGGATATTTACATTATTTAAGGAAACAGGAAGCGTCCAGCCACATGTGGAACACCAACCACGACCTCCAACAAATGATGATGCCCTAGTAGGTGTTTTAGCTGCTGGGGCAGCTAATCCACACATCAGTAGCAGACAAATTGCATGAGAATTGGGAATCTCAAAAACGTCGGTGTTGAGAATGCTACATCAACATCGATTGCACCCGTACCATATTTCTATGCACCATGAATTGCATGGCGATGACTTTGAACGTCATGTACAGTTCTGCCACTGGGCACAAGAGAAATTATGGGACGATGAAAGATTTTTTGCATGCGTTCTATTTAGTGAAGAAAGCATCATCCACCAACAGCAGTAACCTAAACCGCCATAATATGCACTATCGGACAACGGAAAATCTACGATGGCAGCGACAAGTGGAACAGCAGCGACCTTGGCAGGTTATTGTATGGTGTGGCATTAAGGGAGGAAGGATAATTGGCCCCCATTTTATCGATGGCAATCTAAATGGTGCAATGTACGCTGATTTTCTGCGTAATGTTCTACCAATGTTACTACAAGATGTTTCACTGCATGACAGAATGGCGATGTACTTCCAACATGATGGGTGTCCGGCACATAGTTTGCGTGCGGTTGAAGCAGTATTGAATAGCATATTTCATGACAGGTGGATTGGTCGTCAAAGCACCATACCATGGCCCGCACATTCACCGGATCTGACGTCCCCGGATTTCTTTCTGTGGGGAAAGTTGAAGGATATTTGCTATCGTGATCCACCGACAATGCCTGACAACATGCGTCAGTGCATTGTCAATGCATGTGCGAACATTACGGAAGGCGAACTACTCACTGTTGAGAGGAATGTCATTACACGTATTGCCAAAGGCATTGAGGTTGACAGACATCATTTTGAGCATTTATTGCATTAATGTGGTATTCACAGGTAATCACGCCATAACAGCATGCGTTCTCAGAAATGGTAAGTTCACAAAGGTACATGTATCACATTGGAACAACCGAAATAAAATGTTCAAATGTACCTACATTCTGTATTTTAATTTAAAAAACCTACCTGTTACCAATTGTTCGTCTAAAATTATGAGACATATGTTTGTGACTATTACAGCGACATCTATCACAAAGCGAAGAAAGTGGTCCAACTAAAACATTCATATTTCTTTACATATTACATGAATATGTAATAAAAAATGGGGTTCCTATTTTAAAAAAAACACAGTTGATATCAGTTTGAGCTATGGCAGTGCCTTATAGCAGGCCAACCATTGCGCCAGCTGGTTTCCCCCTTCGAGCTAGACAAATTTCGTTCCTTGTAGTTTTTTCATTTGACACTTATTTTGTGAGATATTCAGCCCGGTCACGATCAATGGACTACCCTGTATATAAAAAATTACCGATTTTATTAGGTCTTGAAGTAATGCATGTAAAAATTTTAACATTTTCAACTGGTGTAGATTATATTTTAGAAAATAAAATAAAATACTTCCCACGCAAGTTTATAAGTAATATACATATCATTTTATTTGGAAAATTGCAAATTTTATAATCAGATAAAAACCCGAAAAAGTGAAAAAGAATGTTTTCCCCTTCTAACTCCCCTTAAAGTTATGGAAATGTGCAAGCTTTTGGAGTCAGTGGCTTCTTCTTCTGGCAGAAACAATGAAGGGGAAGGAAAAGGTAAGAAAGAAAAGGATTGTCAAGGTTTAGGAAATGGGGAGAGTTGCAGAAAAGCTGCAGAGAAACCCAGGCCAGGACAGACTTACTGAATGGGATGAGAAATATGTAACTAAACCAGTCCATCTCTCATACCACCAGCAAATGTGAAGTATTCTTGTGATTGGTAGTAAGTCATAAACATTAAATTATTTTCAATGTATGTTCATATGTAATACTGCACGTACCTTTGAGGTATCATTGGGCCCATTGGGAAGAGGATCAAAATTAGGCCACTGCTTTCTAATTATTTGGAGCATTTCACTAAATGAGACCATATTCCCATCATTCCATTTGTTGCCGCTGAAAGGCATGTACTCGATAAATCTTACGTCAACATTTTTCTCTTTTGTTAACTCCACAAAACTGCACACTTCACCTTCATTAAAACCTTGCATTACAACACAATTTATCTGTGGAAGAAAGACACCATTAAAAACTTGGTATCAGATAAAGCATGGTTTAAACAGAGTTTGAAAGACTTTTTGATAGGCAACTCATCCTACTCTATAGATGAATATCTTAACAGTGGCTGTTAGGCCAGCTTAAATAAAAATGTCTGCTAGATTTCAGTTCTGAGAGCACTTTGTCATAACAGTCAAGATTATGTACTTTTTGTTTGATAAATTTATTAATAGTGCATAACAATGTTTCAGTCTGACAGCGTATCAATTCTAAAAATATTAGCTGTTCCAGTTTGTATTGTATTCACCTAGTTTGACAATCTCCTGACAAATGATCAGGGTATTCAAATGTTTTATATTTTTTATGTTATACTTTCTGGCATGTTACTCACCCATGAGAATCGTCTCATGTTTTGGGTCTTGGAACAAAAGCTGAATCTAATCTAATCTAACCTACAAAATAATGGTTCTACAAGTCTGTTGTTATATTTGTATACCTCACTGATTCTGTTAAATTAATTTTTTTCTCTCTTTTTAGAAAATGTGGGAATTTATCTTAGCATGCCAAGCTGTTAACCTTCTTAACAATTTAAGAAAATTAAACTACATACATCTCCAATCCTTTTTCCCACTCCAACGCACACATCTTTTGCTGAAGGTATTATTTTAACTATTACATTAAATTAAGAAGCTTTCTTGAAACTGTGCTGCCATTTGTGAAACAAAGTTAAAAGTGTTCTCAAGATAAAAGGTCTTCACAAAAGGAGCATTTAGTATCTATGCAGGTGGTAACACTGACAGCCTTCATATAAACAAGCCCATATGGTAGAACATCCTACATTAAACATACACGCAATGGCAGAAAAAAGGAAAAGAGCACACCTTTCATTCAAGCATTGAATATATAAACTGATGAGACAAAACACTATGACCTCCTGTTTGATAATGTGTTTGTCCACTGTTGGAACACAATACAGCAGTGATTTTGTGTGGGACAAGTTCAATAAATTTCAGGTATGTTCCCAGCATTATGTGAGGTATGTTCCCAGCATTATGCAGCACCACATGTCTAAGCACAGGTCATGTAATTCCCATAAATTGGAGATCAGTGGTTTCTGGGTGCAGAACTGGTATCTGATAGCATCGCAGATGTATTCCATCAGATTCAGAAGGGGTGAATTTGATTCTGGCCTCATGACACTGAAAGTCATATTGTTGAAACATGTCACCTTCATTAGGGACAGGGTGCGGACAGTGCACAATAATGTTCACACAGAACAAAGCTGTTATGGAGCCTTCAGTTACTACCACAGGACCCACAAAAGACCAGGTGAATGTCCTCCATAGCATAATATTGCACCCACTGGCCTAAGTCTGTAGCAAAGTGCACCTTTCATGCACCAATTCACTCTGTTGACAGTGCATGTGCACAAAACCGTCAAGCAGGTGTAATGCGAAACATGAATGATTCAACCAGATGACACATTTCTATTGATTCACTGCCCAATCTCAATGCTCCTGAGCCACAGAAATTGTAATTCAACAGTGTTGTCAACATGGGAACATACAGGGGTTGTCTACAGCAGAGCCCTATGTTTAAAAATGTGCAATGAATGGTTTGCTCTGAAATACTCGTGCTTCCACCAGCACTGTGTCATCAGACCTGCCACAGAAATTAGCTTCCTCAGCCGAATGTCATCTTTTTCAAAGGAACCATACCAGCATTTGCCTTAAATCAATTAGGGAAATCAAGGAAAACCTAAATTTTGGTGGCCCGATGGGACTTGGGTCCGTTGTCCTCTCGAAGGCAAGTCCACTGTCTGACCACTGTGGTGGCATGACCTAGTCTTAATTAAGCCAGAAAATCCTGGGAAATGCTGACATACTTATTGATTTAAGATATAACAATTTAAAACAATCCTTTCATGAATTTCACTACAATTTTCTGCTCTTTTGAAAAAAAATTTCTTTTGACTGTTTTGATGTTGTTTAGTATGTTTAAATAATGATGGCAGTCTCTATAGAAGGGCGGTTTGACTTTTAAGTTTAGTTATACTGTTTTGAACTACATCCTTCATCTATTTGTCCACCCAGAAGTGGTATAGGATATAACTTGAAGACTATGGTGAGGTGGTGGAGGACAGTCATGTGTTGAGAAGGAGGTGCTGCCAGAAATGAAGTGTGTGAGGTGACGTTATTGACACTGCATACAGAGAGAATAAAAATACTCTATTCCATATTCATTTACAATCTACGTCTGGCCCCCATATGGTTTTACTTTTCTCCAATAAGAAAAAAAGAAATTGTCAGTAACTGTCTTTATAAGGTCTTAAAAGGAAACAAACAATAGAAAATCTAGGCTGGAATAATGACCATATTATAAAAAAGATACATTGCTATTCACTGTATACAGGAGATGTTAGGTCACAGACAAGCACAACAAAAAGACTACTAAACACGTAAGCTTTCGATCAGAAAGTCTTCTTCCAAAGTGGACAAAACACACACACACACACACACACACACACACACACACACACACACACACACACACACACACCCACGACCGGTGTTTCTCCCATGATGCGCAGTTGCTCCCAGTCTGGCCCTACAGCCAGAGACAGTGGTCATGTATGTGTGATCTGCATTTGCGCGCATGTGTGTGTGTGTGTGTGTGTTGGAAGGGGGGAGGGGGCTTTGCACCAAAAGCTTACGTGTTTAGTAGGTGGTGTTTCCCCCCCCCCCCCCCCCCTGCCAGCAACACAACATCTACACTATACAGTGAGTGCCAATCTATCCTTTTCATAATACTGTTGTTACCACCTTGCCAAGAGGCATATTGTGGAGTAATCCGAAGGGCTCTACTAATTTGTACAAGAGGAAGGAGAGCACAATCTCAATGTAAGTTTTTAGAAAACTGGTATGTGCATTACTTCTCCAAACCTTTCAGAAAAGGCACGGTATGCACTTCATTCAGCAAGATGCATAATAAACAATATTAGCAATACTGCATCAAACTTGTTCACTTTCATCTTTGGATTAAACATTCAATTTCAGAGAGTACAGAATTTGGCAGAATCAAATTTTGGGGATATGTGGAACTGGGACAATGGCATATTTTTTACCCATTCAACAAACTAAGCACTGCTGATTGCTACTTTTATTGTGTCTGCTGCTGCAATGCATATATGAAACTGTAAGTGCAGCATCTATGATGGAATAAAATGTTATACAAATGAAACAAACAGGCACAGTGAAATAGAGTAGTATGGCTCATCATTTCGGTCTCACAGATTAGCAGATGTTGACTTGAAAGATAATACTTAAGAAGTTGAATCCAAAGGAGAGGATGTACCATATTTACTCAAATGTAAGCCGCACTTTTTTTCCAGTTTTTGTAATCCAAAAAACCGCCTGCGGCTTAGAATCGAGAGCAAAGCAAGTGGAAGTTCTGAAAAATGTCGGTAGGTGCTGAAACAACTAACTTCTGCCGTCGAATATATGTAGTGCTACACAGGCATGCTTCGTAGGCACAAAGATAAATACTGGCGCCAAAACCTCTGCGTCAGTAAATAAATTTAAAAAAAAAGGTGGAAGACAATTTTCATACATTATCCAATGAAGTAAATACAAATTCCGTATTGTTCATCTTCGAATGTAGCAGAACTTCAATGTATTACGAAAATCCGACTGGCAAGGCTGTTTGGGATGTTTGTCAATATGGCCAATTCTATGTTCTGAATGTTTTCCTACCTGTGAGAAGAGATGGTTGCTAATAGGAACCTGATGAAATGTGAATCACATGCAGTATTCTCTTCATCATAAGAGTAATACAAATATAAACATTTTGCCACATATTCTTTCGTGTTTGCTGCTATCTTATTTAAATCCTGTCTGCCTAATAAACTACGAAACTAGAGTGAGATAACAGCAAATGCGGAAGAATATATGTATCATGACATGTTTATATTCGTATTATTCTTATGCCTAGTAGTGATACAGTCAGAAATGAAGCACGGCAACTGACTAGATTTTTATGTCTAAGATGACTCTAATTTCTGTGCAGAATTTGATGTACTAAAGAAGTGGCCGCAAAGATTTTCAAATGGAGAAAAATTTTCACCTAACTCTCGTTCAGAACATGTTCTATCATACGCAGTCTATTATTTGGTTCTTGTTGATCATTATCAAAGAAAGCAGCAGTGTAAGTAACAAGAAATAGTAGTCTCCTGCCATTGTTCCGCTAATGAGACGATTTCTCTCTCTTTTCTTTTTTTTTTATTGTAAGCGGCGGTAGCGTGCACAAAAGCAAGCCATGCCGCGAGCGACGAAAGGCTGCAAACACGCACTATCAGAATGCGACAAACAATGCATGACACAGTACAGTAATGCATTTTCAGCTTAGAGTGACATAAATGCCTATAACAAGGAAAACGGCACTTATCAGATCAAAGCAAAATAAGCAATCGATTCAAACCAGACGAAGCACGTGAAAAAGGAAGGGTACCAGTATAAATACGGACGGAGCGCCTGACGCATAGCAAAGGCTACCTGGTAAAGCTTAAGTGCTACGCTTACGACTCGAACCAAACTACTGTAGCTGTATCGTCATTCATTCGACCTAAATTGTGTCTCATATTACAATGGACTGACTTTGTTTCGATTTGGAGGTGCGGCCTAAAACTTTTCTCTCCCCTTGAACTTCGAGACTCAAATTTCAGGTGCGGCTTGGATTCGGGAATTTCTTTTTTTTCCTTCCTTTATTTCGAGTCTCATTTTTCAGGTTTGAGTGCGGCTTAGATTTGAGTAAATAGGGTAGGTGGTATTTCAACTAATTCTGACTATGAAATAAAACAAAGTACAGCAGGGAACTCTGACGAATCAAAGAGCAGCAATGAAGATTCTGATGAATAGTAAAGTATGAGTTAAGAAATAAGATGCTACTGAGATTGTAAATTTTTGTTGTGTTGATGAATCTGTTAACAAACATATTCAAAAATGCACTGAAACATTGGCACATGTAGTGTTGGGAGGTGATAAACTGTCATTACTGTTAGAGGAGCTACGTATTTCTTGCTGTTCTACTCCTACATGACACTGTATCTGAAGGTATAGAATGAATCTTCACTGGCTAGAGAAATGGGTAACACAATTTTACAAGTCTCTGCCGTCATGTAATCTCTTCAGGGAAATCATGACTGTACTATGATTCGGTTTGTGGTTGACAAGGTCAGAGTCATTAAGAAATGCAAGGCAGCTACCATGTCAGTCCTAGAAGAGAGAGACGTAGCAAACTGTCAAAGCATGTACATTTCCGGTCCTTATGTTTGTGGTGATGTACTAACCAAGTAATACTGAAGTGTGATCCAAGTCGCACAAATATGGCTTTAATAATAACCTCCGAACAATATGCCTCTAAGGACTCAACAAGACACAGAACACTGATGTGCACATTACAAACTAGAATCACACAGAGAGTCAGTCAGCACTGTTCCACACTTATATATGTGCAAGTCGCCAGCAGATGGCATGGCAGGGACCGCACGGCACACTTGGCTCCCAGAGATGGCCTCCAGCAGCCAGCCTGCAATGATCAGTCGGTAACCAATTTAAAGACGCATGTACGGCAACACCACTCTTGGTGCACTCACACTGACACATACTAGTAGCACGATACAGCAGTGATAGCAGTAGTACCCCTCCTGTCTTGCGCGCCTTTTATCTGGCTCTACAATTTACTTTCCTAGACCCACACAAATGCCTGATCCTCCTAATTCAATTTGCTCTGCAGACTATTTAAAATTCATAATGAAAAACAGGAATGGGGGAAATAAATACAGTAGAAGAAGAATGGGTAGCTTTGAGGGATGAAGTAGTGAAGGTAGCAGAGGATCAAGTAGGTAAAAAGACGAGGGCTAGTAGAAATCCTTGGGTAACAGAAGAAATATTGAATTTAATTGATGAAAGGAGAAAATATAAAAATGCAGTAAGTGAAACAGGCAAAAAGGAATACAAACGTCTCAAAAATGAGATCGACAGGAAGTGCAAAATGGCTAAGCAGGGATGGCTAGAGGACAAATGTAAGGATGTAGAGGCCTATCTCACTAGGGGTAAGATAGATACCGCCTACAGGAAAATTAAAGAGACCTTTGGAGATAAGAGAACGACTTGTATGAATATCAAGAGCTCAGATGGAAACCCAGTTCTAAGCAAAGAAGGGAAAGCAGAAAGGTGGAAGGAGTATATAGAGGGTCTATACAAGGGCGATGTACTTGAGGACAATATTATGGAAATGGAAGAGGGTGTAGATGAAGATGAAATGGGAGATATGATACTGCGTGAAGAGTTTGACAGAGCACTGAAAGACCTGAGTCGAAACAAGGCCCCCGGAGTAGACAATATTCCATTGGAACTACTGACGGCCGTGGGAGAGCCAGTCCTGACAAAACTCTACCATCTGGTGAGCAAGATGTATGAAACAGGCGAAATACCCTCAGACTTCAAGAAGAATATAATAATTCCAATCCCAAGGAAAGCAGGTGTTGACAGATGTGAAAATTACCGAACTATCAGCTTAATAAGTCACAGCTGCAAAATACTAACACGAATTCTTTACAGACGAATGGAAAAACTAGTAGAAGCCAACCTCGGGGAAGATCAGTTTGGATTCTGTAGAAACACTGGAACACGTGAGGCAATACTGACCTACGACTTAACTTAGAAGAAAGATTAAGGAAAGGCAAACCTACGTTTCTAGCCTTTGTAGACTTAGAGAAAGCTTTTGACAATGTTGACTGGAATACTCTCTTTCAAATTCTAAAGGTGGCAGGGGTAAAATACAGGGAGCGAAAGGCTATTTACAATTTGTACAGAAACCAGATGGCAGTTATAAGAGTCGAGGGACATGAAAGGGAAGCAGTGGTTGGGAAGGGAGTAAGACAGGGTTGTAGCCTCTCCCCGATGTTGTTCAATCTGTATATTGAGCAAGCAGTAAAGGAAACAAAAGAAAAATTCGGAGTAGGTATTAAAATTCATGGAGAAGAAATAAAAACTTTGAGGTTCGCCGATGACATTGTAATTCTGTCAGAGACAGCAAAGGACTTGGAAGAGCAGTTGAATGGAATGGACAGTGTCTTGAAAGGAGGATATAAGATGAACATCAACAAAAGCAAAACAAGGATAATGGAATGTAGTCTAATTAAGTCGGGTGATGCTGAGGGAATTAGATTAGGAAATGAGGCACTTAAAGTAGTAAAGGAGTTTTGCTATTTGGGTAGCAAAATAACTGATGATGGTCGAAGTAGAGAGGATATAAAATGTAGGCTGGCAATGGCAAGGAAAGCGTTTCTGAAGAAGAGAAATTTGTTAACATCCAGTATTGATTTAAGTGTCAGGAAGTCATTTCTGAAAGTATTCGTATGGAGTGTAGCCATGTATGGAAGTGAAACATGGACGATAAATAGTTTGGACAAGAAGAGAATAGAAGCTTTCGAAATGTGGTGCTACAGAAGAATGCTGAAGATTAGATGGGTAGATCACATAACTAATGAGGAAGTATTGAATAGGATTGGGGTGAAGAGAAGTTTGTGGCACAACTTGACCAGAAGAAGGGATCGGTTGATAGGACATGTTCTGAGGCATCAAGGGATCACCAATTTAGTATTGGAGGGCAGCGTGGAGGTTAAAAATCGTAGAGGGAGACCAAGAGATGATTACACTAAGCTGATTCAGAAGGATGTGGGTTGCAGTAGGTACTGGGAGATGAAAAGGCTTGCACAGGATAGAGTAGCATGGAGGGCTGCATCAAACCAGTCTCAGGACTGAAGACCACAACAACAACAACAATGAAAAAGGAGCCACAATTGCACTTTGTGTGCCAGTTACTTTCCAACACATTGGCACCGGCTGATCTTATTTAAGAATACTCAACTTTCGTAGCCATACTTACAGCACATCCTTTGCTTCCTGGTCTAAATCCAAGTTAACTCCCCGCCCCCCTCCCCCCCCCCCACACACACGCCCCTCCCCCCCCTCTACCCCCCTCCCAATCAGCTAGTTGTGTGCTGTTATCTCACGTCACACCCTAGCCTTACTCCTCCACCTGCACCCCTAGCTAGCCCACAGATGGCTCCCCACTCTCCCACGAGCCACTAAATGCTTCCCTCCAAACCCCTCCCATCTCTCTCCATCCCTCACATTGCCTCAACCCACCCCATCCTACCCCACTCTAAAGCCCCACCTCACACCAGAACACTCACCGTGGGCCAGTAAAGAGGTGGCAGTTGAGCGACCACACCATAAGGAGACATGCATGCGCATGTGAGTGTGTGTGTGTGAGTGTGTGTGTGTGTGTGTGTGTGTGTGTGCGCGCGTGCGCATGTTTTCCCTACAGCTAGAAAAAGAAAGTGCATTCTGGAAGCTCGCCAAGCAACGTACCTTTTAGTTTGGAAGGTAGAAGACGAGGTACTGGTGGAAGTAAAGCTGTGAGGACGGATCGTGAGTCGTGCATGGATAGCTCAGATGGTAGAGCACTTGCCCATGAAAGGCAAAGGTCCCAAGTTCAACTCTTGGTCCAGCACACAGTTTTAATCTGCCAGGAAATTTTCATATCAGTGCACACTCCACTGCACAGTGAAAATCTCATTCTACATACCTTTTGTTCATGTGCCTATCGATGAGACAGTGCTTCTGCCTTTTGGTGAGCCATCTCCTTTATTCCTAAATAATTCGTAATTTTCAACAGAAACTTTCCGTACGTTATTATTGCATCCTACATTACAATATGCAATTTCCACAATATGTGGTCATCTGTGAATATAATGGGGGTAACAACTGTAGGAGACCAAAAACTGACTGCAGAAAGCAAGTTCAAGTTATTGTACACTGCAGTAGTTATGCAGAGGTGAAGAGGGTCACACAGGATAAGCTAGCATGGGCAACTCCATGAAACCAATCTTCAGATGGAAGATCACAACAATAAAAACATTTGATTCAGCACACACCAGACTCCAAACAGCGTACACAACCTGTATGTTCAGAAACACAGAAAATCATATTGGTTCCATCAGCAGGAAACTTCAGCCCGTAATTGTTATGGAACACTGCGGCGATTTTGTTCATTAACAAACCCAAAACTGGGGAGTAATAAGAGAGTATTGTTGTAACTTCTCATCAACCTGGTTACCAAAATACATATTAAGAAGACTGGTAAAGTGTTATTTTAAAGGGGTCACTCCAAAGCGCCACGAAAGTATTTGAGCAATGTATAAAATTAGAGAATCAGTGCACAATATTGAAAGCCTATCTACATTATCTATATCTGCATGACTAGTCTGTAATTCACAATTAAATGCTGGCAGAGGGTTCAGAGAACCACCCTCAACCTCTTTATCTACCATTACACTCCCCTACAGCATTTGAGGAAAAACAAACACTTCAATATTTCCGTACAAGCTCTCATTTCTCTTATTTTATTACAATGATCATTTCTCCCTATGTAAGAGGGCTCTAACAAAATATTTTCACATTCGGAGGAGAAAGTTGATGATTGAAATTTTAAGAACCTGCTCCAGCAAAATACTTTTGCTTTAATGACTGCCACCCCAATTGTATTGTATTGTATTTATTGGTCCAGTAAATCAGATATTGGACAGGTCAAAGTATATCTTACAATTAAAACACTTTAGAAACTAGAAAATTATGTTCACAAAATTTTACAGCACTTCATATACTGGGCAAGTCAATGTGTAAGTTATAATTAAACCACATTAGAAACTTGAAGTTTACAACTGAATACATGTATAAGCCAATATTAACGATTAAAGTATTTGCATGATCGTGTCTTAAGCTCCAAGGATTTTTGAGGAACTCTTCTACACTATGAACTGACATGTACACTAGAGAATTACATTCACAGAATTTTACTTCAGATACTGGGCAAGTCGCTATACAACTTATACTTGAACCCCATTATAAACTTGAGAATTACATCTGAATGTATTTATAGGCCAATATTAATGGTTACAGTATTTGCATAATCATCACTTAGACTCTCGAGGATTTTGGAGGAACTCTTCCACACTATAAAAGCAATGTGTCAACAGATATTCTTTTAATGCTGCTTTAAAATTTTTTACATCTGTCATTACTTTAATTTCTCTTGGCAATTTATTGTAGATAATTTTTCCATGGTGTAATGTTCCTTTTTGGCACAAACTGGTTTTTGTATTGAGTACATGAAAGTCAGTTTTCTGTCTTGTATTATGATGATGAACATTTTCATTTTTGGGCAGGATACTAGGATTTGTTATTGTATATTTCTTTATAAACGTTGCACTTTCAAATAGGAAAATACATGGAAGGGGAAGAATCCCCATCCTTTTATCCTTTTAAATAATGGTCTACATGGTTTGTTCCTTTTTATTCCAGCCATGATTCTCACTATTCTTTTTTGCATCCTGAATAGTTTTAGGCAGGATGGCGAGTTACCCCAAAAAGTGATCCCATATTTTAGGACAGAATGTATATTAGAATAGTAAACTGTCATTAGACAGTCCTTATGACAGCAGTTTTCTAGCACTCTCATTAAATAACACATGGTACTTAGCTTCTTTAATATGTTGTCAATGTGAGTTTCCCATCTAAGATTATCCTGTAGCCAGATCCCCAGAAATTTTGTATTAGGCTCACTTGCAATATCTGTGTCTGACATCTGAATTCTTATATCCTCTTCAATGTTTCTCTTGATATTATGAAAATTTAATGCTACTGTTTTGCTTTTATTTATTATTAGTTTGTTTTGGTTGAACCAGTTTACAACATTTGTTAATGCCTCAGACAGTCTTGTCTGTAGTATCTCTGCAGTCTTCCGCTGACTAATATGCTTGTTTCATCTGCAAACTGGATAGTGCTACGGTACTGGTTAGCTGATGTTAGGTCATTTATATATATCAAAAATAGGATGGGGCCAAGTACCGAGACCTGCGGTACTCCATATTTTACTGCTTTATAATCAGAATAATGTCTTGTTGATTTATTTTCTTTGTGAAAATGTATTTCTACTACTTGCTTGCGGTCAGTTAGATATGATCTAAGCCAGCTGTTAGGCATACCTCTGATACCAATTCTTTCAAGCTTCTGCAGCAATAGAGTGTGGTCTATGATGTCAAAAGCCTTAGACAGATCAAGGCATATGCCAGTTACTTTTTGTCCACTATCAATTTTTTCAAGTACTTCACCCAGAAATTTATATATTGCTGTTTCTGTTGATCGGCCTTTCCGGAAGCCATGTTGGGTTGTGGATAATATTTTGCACTTTTCTAGAAAATCTAGCAACCTCTTATGAAAAATTTTTTCTAGTATTTTAGAAAATGTAGATAGCAAGGCAATAGATCTATAATTGGCTATGTCTTCTTTCTTACCCTTTTTGAACAGTGGTTTTAGTTTCACTGTCTTTAAGCAGGAAGGAAAGACTCCATTTGTTAATGAACTGTTGAAAATGTAGGCTAATGGTATTGCAATGAAGTCCCCCACATTTTTAATGACATAATCTGGAATCTCATCCACACCTGTTGAAAATTTTGTTTTTAACTCGCTTATTGATAGTATAATTTCCTTAGGGTTGGTTGGAGTAAGAAATAGGGAGTTGCAGTTTCTATTTTGATTGGATGGTGTTGTAGCTGGATTTTTATTTGAAGATTTTATGTCAGATAGTAATTTTTCACTAATATTTGCAAAGTATGTATTAAAAGCATTGGCTACTTCTTCTGGATTTGTAATTTTTTTGCCATCTTGGATTACCTGGAGATTTACATTTTGGGAGGTCTCGTTTCCTACTTGTTCTCTGACTATCTTCCACAGGGCTTTCATTTTGTTCCTGGCCATTTTTATATGGTGATCATTTGTTGTTTTTTTAGATTCTTTTATGACTTTGTGAAGCACCCTCTTATAATTCTTGAAATGCACCAGAAATTCTTCTGTAACATTTTGTGTTTTTGAGATTTCATAAAGTCTCCTCCTTTCAGCACATGATATTTTAATGCCTTTCGTCAGCCATGTAACATTTCTTTTTTTAGTTTTTAATGTTTGGTTTTTAACTGAAATAATAATAATGGGAGAATATTTCCATGAACATATCAAACTTTTTAGATGTGTCCTCATAGTTGTCTATATCATTTCATGTTTCTATTTTTAGTAAGTGCCTGAAGTGTTCTAGGTTGTGCTTGCTAAAATTTCTACCTTTTCTTGTCATTTGTTGTTCAGTATTTCCTGCAGTGTCTACTGGGAATTCAATAAACTGTGCATAATGATCACTGAAACCTGTATTCATATTTCCAGATTTGTGTAAATATTTATCTGTATTTATTAGTATCTGATCTATAGCACTGCTTGACGATTTGGTGACTCTGGTGGGGGATTTGATAGTTGTATGTATGTTGTAGGTTTTTAATAAGGCCTCAAGGTTTAATCTGTCTCTTAAGTTCTTGTTGAAATCTATATTAAAATCACCACATATGATGGTTGTTTTACTAACTATTTTTATACTGTTAAGTGCCTTCTCAAGATTTTCAACGAAAGTAGTTACGTTTCCATCTGGGCTTCTATATATGCAAATAACAATTATATTTAAATTTGTCAGTTCTGTAGCAGAAATTTCGAAGTTTTGCTCTTCCCCTAGCTGGTTAGTGAACTTTAAATTTTCGTGTTTGACGTCCTCTCTAACATATATGCATGTTCCTCCATGCATGGAGGTTTTCCTACAAATAAAAGATGAAAGGGCAAAGTCCTTTATCCTTGTGTGATGTAACGTATTTTCGGATAACCAGTGTTCACTAACACATATAACAGACACTTCTTTTAGGTCATCTGATAACAATATTTCTATCTCACTAACTTTATTTGATAAGGATTGTACATTTTGGTGCAGGAGCATAAATTTCGACGATGACTTATTTACTAGGTTGTTTTGGCCTACCTTATGTTCGACAGCTGCACATGACATATCATTTTTTACACTTTTACAATTGAAGTTTTCTTTCCAGAGTGATGTTTTAGAAGATGAAATCAACATTTCTCTGGAATCACTTGCCATAAAAAACGTTGTGGTTCTTTCCTGTTTCGTGTTGGGCGAGTTGACTTGTAGTGTGATGGCGCTTCTGCTGTAATTTTTGGAGTTGTAATTTGAGGAACCGCAACCAAGCTAGATGGGGATCCTCTTCTTGCACATGCGATATCTGTGGCATGCACTTTCCTGTTTGTCAATAATACAAAATGAGCTGCCCTTCTTTGAACTTTTAAATGATGTCCTCTGTCAGTCCTATCTGGTAAGGATCCCACACCATGCAGAATACTCCAAAAGAGGACAGACAAGTATAGTTGTAGATAGTCTCTTTAGTAATCCTAATCTTCTAAATGTTTTACTATTAAATCACAGTCTTTTGTTTGCTTTCCCACTGCATTATCTATGTGAGCATTCCAATTTAAGTTATTTGTAAATGTAATTCCTAAGTATTCAGTAGACTTCACAGCCTTTAGATCTGCGTGAATTATCATGTAACCAAAATTTAGTAGATGCCTTTTATTACTCATGCGGGTGACATAACAATTTTTATTATTTAAGGTCAGTTACCACTTTTTGCATCATATGGATAGGTAGCCTAAATCATTTTGCAGTTCATTTTGATCATCTGATCACTTTACAAGACAGTAAATGATTTGCAAGACTGTAAATGATAGCATCATCTAAGAGGACTGCTCAGATTCTCTCTTAAATTGTTAATGTAGATCGGCAACAGCAGGTGGTCTATAACACTTCCTTGAGGAATGTCAGATATCACTTCTGTTTTACTTGATGATTATCCATCAATTACTATGAACTGTGACCTTTCTGACAGGAAACCACACATCCAGTTGCACAACTGAGACAATACACCATAGGCACACGATATGATTAGAAAATGCTTGTGAGGAACTGTTTCAAAAAGTCTTCTGGAAATCTACAAATATGGAATCAATTTGAGATCCCCAGTCAACAGCACTTATCACTTTGTGTGACTAAAGAGCTAGCTGTGTTTTAAAAGGTTGATATTTCTGAATCTATCTTGGCTATTTATCAATGAATCATTATCTTTGAGATAATTCATAATATTCAGACACAATATATGTTCCAAAATCCTAATGCAAATCAACATTGGTGATATGAGTCTGTTATTTATCAGGTTACTCCTCTTTTCTTTCTTGAGCATTGGTGTGACCTGAGCAACTTTTCAGTCTCTAGGTATGGATCTTTATCAAATGAGCGGCTATATATGATTTCTAATGGAGCTATTGTATCAGCATTCTCTGAAAGAAACATAACTGCTTTATTACACTGAGGAGAGCTACTACTAAGTTACTCACAGTTGCAGTTGTTCTTGATTTGAATACTGCAATATTTACTTTGTTGTCTTTGGTGAAGAAATTTCAGAAATCCGTGTTTAGTAACCCTGCTTTAGTAGCACTGTCATCAGTAACATTACCATAGCTATTGCACAGTGAAGATATTGGTTGTGTCTTGCCATTGGTGTACTACACATTCAACCTGAACCTCTTTGGATTTTCTTCCAGATTTCAAAATGAAGTTTCACTATGGGAACTATTAAACACATCTTGCACTGAAACCCACCCTAAGTTTCGAGCTTCAGTAAAACATCGCTAATCTTGGAGATTTTGCATTCTTTTAATTTTGACATGCTTTTTTTCATTGCTTCTGCAGCTGAGTTTAGACATATTTTGTGCACCACCCTTTTAATTTATTTGGTATCCTTTCAATTTATTTGGTATATATCTCTTAATTGATGTCGACACTATTTCTCTGGATTTAAACCATCTCTGGTCTACACTTACATAGTCAGGCTTGAAGGAGTAGAGACTTAGTAGAGACCGTCTCCTTGGAAGGCATCAAGTTAATTTTTATCTGCTTTCTCATTAAATGCCCTATTGTGTAGGGCTGAAAATTAATAGAGATAAGGCAAACAGAATGTGCAAAGTAAGTGGAAATTACTCGTCTCTTCCCAGATTACAGTGCAATAGAAGATACTACAAGATGTTGACAGATTACCATATCTCGGTAGCTTTATATGTAATAATGAGGTCACAGATGCAGAAATCACCAGCAGAACGGGAAAATCAGTCGATATGGTAATTAGGTCTGTAATATGTCAACAAAGCTTTGACTGTACACCTTTATCGTTTATATGTGTGAGACTTGGAAAATGTCAGTAAAATCAGCACACAGTCTCCATATTTTTCACCAACAATGCTAGAGATGAATTCTGAAGATGTTAAGCCAAGCAAGTTACAAACGTTGAACTGCTGAGAATACAAGGTCTACACAGCCTGCACAAAATTATTGTTGAAAGAAGACTGAAGATTGCAGGTTATGTTCTACGCATGTAAGGTGGAAGAATCCCAAAATCAACACTGTTGTGGAAATCAATGGACAGATACAGATGTACAGGAAGACCTTTTAACACCTGGTACTTTTGCAATGAATCTTCAATGCATGGACACAAACTTGGAGGAAGGTGAGAACTTGGCAACTGATCGAGTGAACTAGTGGAAACCAGTTCCTTGTATGGTACACAGCAAATCTGAGTAAGTTAGTAAGTAAGTAAGTAAGTAAGTAAAGTAAGTACAACTGGGGATTTTGCAAAACTGTTGGATGATCGATATTATTGTTTAGATTTGACACTGTTGGACTTCTACCTTTTCCTTGATGTGTATTCTTCAAATTGTGAGTTTTATGAGAAAGCTGATAGGTACTTACCAATCAACCTTCCCTCACATGAACTGACATTGTCTCTTTATAAATTCTACTGTGCTAACAATTATCTACTGAGAATCCTCGACTAGGTCTTCGCAGCTCAAATGAGCCAGTTTCTTTTAAATTTCTGTCTTTGGCTATAATTGTCTTCCAAGTATGGTGACACAACATCCTGTCGTGAAACTTTTGCCTTTACACTTATTTACTTTTCTGGACACTGCCTTTTTCTGCACTGTGCACTAAATACACTATGTGGGTAACGCCCAATCTCCAACAACCAATCGTGAACTGTAAACAGTTGTCAACTCTACCAGGGCACATAACAAAAAATTAACATTTGCGTTTTAGTGTTCTAAGCTGTGAGGTCATCAGCGGACAAATAATTTAGTACCTATTCCTGGACAGCCGGAGTGGCCGTGCGGTTCTAGGCGCAACAGTCTGTAACCAAGTGACCGCTACGTTCGCAGGTTCGAATCCTGCCTCGGGCATGGATGTGTGTGATGTCCTTAGGTTAGTTAGGTTTAATTTGTTCTAAGTTCTAGGCGACTGATGACCTCAGAAGTTCAGTCGCATAGTGCTCAGAGCCATTTGAACCTATTCCTGACGTGCTGTTGTTTGGAACAACAACTGACATGATCCAAAATATTACTTTCTTTTATTATAGCTTCACTTTTATTTTGTCTAATGATTACTAATTTCAGTATCAAATTCCATCATCAAGCCACTATATGATCAGAAAGCATAGTGTATCGTTAAAATATTGTTTAATAAACAGATTATCATTATATCATCATTCCTTAAAGTAATGTCCAAAGCGGAAGGACAGACGATTAATTTTGAGTATATACAAAAGTCAGAATACTGAACCGGATATGAAAGAAGGAAAACCAGAAGGGCAGTGAGAGACGGGTGCCTTCTATCACCTTACTTGCTTAATATGTTCATCAAGGAAGTAATAACAACAACAAAGAAAAGATGACAAGAATCAAAAGGTAATTTCTGGAATACTCCAAGGAAATGTGATAGGACCATTACATTTACAATGTATATAAATGATCCAGTAGAAAGTGTCAGAGGCTCCTGAATATTGTTCACAGGTACTACACTTGTCCATCAGAAAGTAGCAACAACAGAAGACAGTATCAATTTGCACAACGACCTGCAGGGGATTGGTGAATGATGCAGGCTCTGGCAGTTGACCCTACACATAAATAAATGTAACATATCACACACACATACACACACACACACACACACACACACACACACACACACACACACACACACAGGAAAAGAAATCCAATACTGTACAACTACACTATTAATGACAAATTGCTGGAAACAGAATCTACCATAAAATATCTAGAAGTAACTATCCAGAGCAACCTTAAAGTGGAATGACCACATGAAACAGCAATAGAAAAGCAGATGCCAGACTAAGATTCACAGGAAGAATCTTAAGTGAATGTAAATTACCCCTGTGTCCTTAACCAGTAGGACTGACAGAAGAGAGAAAGAAGATCCAATGAAGTGCGGAGTGTTTTGTCACAGGATCATTTAGGCACTGTGAGATCATTACAGAGATGCTCAGCAACTCCAGTGGTAGATGCCATAAGAGAGCAGTTGTGCATCACGGAAAGATTTACTACCCAAATTTTGAGAGAGTAGTTTTTGAGAAGAGTCTGACAACATAATAGTTTCTCTCATATACAATTCACGAAATGATCACGAGAAGGAAATTTGAGAAGTTAGAGATAATACAGAAGCATACTGACAGTCATTCTTCCCAAGCACTGTTCACAAATGGAACAAGGCAGAAGGGATCAGTTGGTGGCATGAGACGTATCCCCTGCCACACACAGTTAGGTGGTTTTTGGAGCATGATGTCGATATGGAAACTTAATTGCATGCATATACACTGCAGATTGATGACATCACAATAGTAAATCAGAGTAGGAACTAAATAAAATATTTCAGGCCTTAAATCAAGAAATGGTAAAACTAAAGCTAAAAATGAATAAAAAGAAGACAAAAGTTATGGCTAGAGACAAGAAAGGAGGTGGAGGTAGAACTGACACAAGAACAGGCAATGAGCAACTCAATAAAGCAACTGAAATTCAATATCTCAGTAGCATTTTGCAAGAATACAATCAATATTTCAAGGCATTCAAGAAAAGAATAGCACAGGTGAAGAGTTCCTTCCAAAATAAGAAGAAGCTGCAACTGAATAAACATATCAGCTTCCACATTAAGAAAATATTTGTAAGGGCCTTTGTGTGGAGTGTTCTGACACACAGATGCAAAATCTGTACATTAGAAAAGCCAAAGGAAGCTCGCCTCAAACCTGCTGAAATGTGGTTCTGGAGGAGAAGTACAAGAACTAGCTGCATTGACAGAAAAATTAAAGGAAATAGGAGAGAAGAAAGAACCACTGAAAGTTATAGGCCAGGGCAAAGCAAAATACACTGGACACTTAACTGGAGACGATAATCTTTTAAAAAAATTTCTGAAGGCAAGATCATAGGTAAGAAAACAAGGGGATGACTGAGAACATCCTACTTGAACAATATGATAAATGAATGGGATTTTCTTCACACATGGAAATGAAGACAACTGCTGGAGAGAGGAAGCTGTGGCTGCAGAGACAAGGTTTAACCTTTTGGAAGAGTAAGGACAAACTAATACAAAATATGATTCTGCATGGCAGCTACATATGGAATAAATGACAACTTCTTGTGTGCATTCATCAAGTCACTTACCCCAGTAGGTGTCTTATCTACTAAAAGTAAAGGTCACTGTTGTGCTTTCAATAGATGTGAACTGCACCCTGAAAATGGTATGTCTAGTTTGCAGTTGTACAGAAGCTTTTTATTTTGCAAAATGGTTCAAATGGCTCTAAGCACTATGGGACTTAACATCTGAGGTCATCAGTCCCCCAGACTTACAACTACTTAAACCTAACTAACCTAAGGACATCCCTGCCTGAGGCAGGATTCGAACCTGCGACCGTAGCAGCAGCACAGTTCCGGACTGAAGTGCCTAGAACCGCTTGACCACAGTGGTCAGCTTTTATTTTGCAAAGAAATTTTTGATAATAAGATGAACTGATGCTGGTACTTGCTACTGAAACCAGTAGTACTTAGACACAACAAAAGTGTGACTATAGAATTAAGAATAATTTTTCAAAACAGCACCACAATAGAGGATACTTATTTTAAACTAAAGACACAAAAGAAAAAAAGAGAAACTGTAAAGATCTTGAGTTTCATAAGACTCTCTTGGGAGGAAAATATAAGATACCAATTACAAATTATTTGTTTCAGTTCCTTTAGAATAATTTCCTGTTTCACAGGTGCCCTGAAGAAAATAAAAGACCTTGAAAGTGTCTTAATGACAACCGATGGCCTCATATTGACAATAATTGGTAAACTTGCAAGGCATACTTTTTATGTTGTATAAACTATGAAACTGTTAGCATCGTCAGCTAAAATTTACTTCTTCTGTCTCAATATACCTTCCTTCACTTACAGCTGCAGTGTGGAGACAGGGGTGAAGGTGGGAGTGGGGATGGGGGCGAGGGTGAGGGCGTACTGCTTTAAAATGGTGATTCTTGTATTGATATTCTTAACAACAGATTTATATCTTTTGCTTATGAAAGTCTGCATGCGATGACAGCTGCACTAGTAATACCTTCACAGGTTCGTATTCAAGTTGCAAGGCTAGATCTATGCCAGCCATGACACGCTCCCAGCCTTTCCTCCTCGTGATCAGGTTGTAGCGTTGGGGCTGCAGGGTGTTCTAAGTTGATGTTCAGACCGTCAAGCCCTGCCCTCTGCAAGGCAACCAGCTGTCTTGTCAACATGAGGCCATCGGTTGTCATTAAGACACTTTCGAGATCTTTTATTTTCTTCAAGGCACCTGTGAAACAGCAAATTATTCTAAAGAAACTGAAACAAATAATTTGTAACATTGCTGCTGCATATGAAACAAAACTCCAGTTGATAAATTGAAAATACAAATTCCTTAAAAGTTAACTGTACATATGCCCTAATACGTAGAGATAAGAAGGGTTAATAACCTGAATTGGAGAATGCAAGTTAAGATAGCAATGAAAAAATAATTAGAGGCATAAGATCACCTACTGCAACAGGAAAATGGGAATCAACATGAACCATTACCCAGCTACTGTCAACTGATTCCATGTCTCCATGCACACTGTATAAACCACTGTGGGTTTGTCCGACAAAGTACATTGTTGTACCACACATTATGGTTTTTCCCCATTCAATGCTCATGTGGAGTGTGGGAAGAATGATTCTTTAAATGGTTCTGTGCATGCTGTAATTAATCTTGCCTTCATGGTCCCTATAGGAGTGATACATATGTGGTTATTGTATAATCCCTAAATACCTCGCTTAATACAGGTTCCTGAAATTTCATAAGTTGGGTTTTGTCATATATTTGGCATCTATCTTCACTTGTCTGGCATTTCCAATTTTTAGTAGCTTCTTGATGCTCTCCCAAGCATCAAATAAATCTATGATCAACCATGCTACACTATTTTGTATACATTCAATGTCTGCCATTAGCCTTATTTGTTATGGGTCATACTTAAGCAATATTCTAGAATGGGCCACACAAGTATTTTGTAAGCAATGTCCTCTATAGACTGATTGCATTTTCCAGTATCTTACCAACGAATTGAAGTCTGCATTCTGCTTTGCCTACAAGTGAGTCTATGTCACCATTTCATTTCATCCAGATATTTGTATGAGTTGACCAATTAAAACTGTGATTATTTGATAATGTAGTCATACAATACTGTCTTTTTTTTGTTTTGTGATGTGCTCCAATTTACATTTCTGAAAACTTAAACTCAGTTGCCTATCTTTGGACCAAATTGAAATGTTATAATCTGACTCAAATTTGTGCAGATTTTTTTCAGGCAATAATTCATTATAGACAACTCTATCATCCAGGAAAAGTATGAGGTTCCTTATAATATCGTCTTCCAGAACATTAAGATACAACATTAATGTAATGGTATAAATTACTATAACTGTATAAATAAGTTTATAAGTGTGTAAAATACATTGAACTATTTGTTACAACAAAACATTGTACTGGTATACTCAGCAAGATGTTAAATCAGCAGATAGCTACATTTTATGTTCAACATTTTGTGTACAGCATATATGCTGGAAAGGATTTATACCCAAATTAAATAAATCTGAAGAAATGGTAGTGTGTGTCTGGAAAAAAAATCCATAAAAACTCATACAGTCCAATTTGCTATTATGTCACTGTTACTGAAATATAATACAAAGTAACTGAATTCGATGAACATTCTCAGAGTGCAATATGCCTCAGAGTGAAATGCACAGCAATGTCAATATTATTTTTCAAGGCTATGTTTGTGAAAATGGATGAAAGCAAACCACACATTTTGTTCTCAATCTGTGGAAGCATTATGCACTGTGAAACACTGTACTGCTGTTCTACATAAAAGCTGTCTCATTGCCAACATCTTTCCCCTGCTGGCTGTTCTACACTTCTCATCACTGATTCAACACATTGTAAGATATTTTATGCTGTATGACACCACAGTCCAGTCTGGTTAGGACAGCATAAAAATAATATATGAATTTCAGTATTGAAACTGGAACAGCAGAACAGCTCTCATCAAACTGGATATCAAATCGAGGTTGGATTACAGCTGTGGGTACATCATTTCATGCTACTCAACTGTATGTCATATGTCAGAGTTCTTCAACTGTAGTGGCTGGCGACTGGTGGCTGGCGACTGGTGGCATACCCATCTCTTGGCATCCTGTGAACAGACGTTCTCCACAGGTGACAGATTTGAAGAAAATGCTGGATACTGCAACAGTGGAACACTCTCTGTATCGAGGTAGCTCAGTACAGCTCAGGTGATGTGTAGTCTTGCATTATCCTGTTAAAAGATAACATCATGGAGCCCTTGAAAATAGGGCACAGCGATAGGCCTTAACAAAACACAAATGCAATGGCTGCTGTCCAAATTACTGGCTATGTGAACCAGAGGTTGTGACATGTATCCAGTTGCACCACATACCATCACATCACATGCTGGACCCGCATGTGAATGACAGGTACAATCTGGCCAGGTCTGTTGGCATCAGAGCCTCCACACACAAGTACATCAATTGTGATGATGTTGCAGAACCGAGACTCATCTGATACGATGACACAGTGCCATTCCTGTGTCTGGCATTGTTGTCAGTTGCACCACTGTCAGTTCAACTCTCTCTAGAACTGCATTAAGGGCTTGACAGTCTGTGCTGCTCCAGATGCCATCACATTGTCTGTGTGGATACTTGTCTCACTGTATACAAGCCCACTTCCTGACTAAATGTACACAACTTCACTGCAGGATCATGTACGCATGAGCGAACACTTGTCTGCCCTCTCAAGTGCTAGTTGGGTGGCACTACTGAGGCCCTGCAAGGCATTTAGCATGGCCCTCCTGAACCTAAAAATTCCATGTTCGCACAAAATGAGATTCTGAGCAATGCAAGCAGCAATATAGTGAAACTGGAATGCTGATAAACATTTCTCCTTCTTCCATTACGCTTAACACGGTCTTCGTGTAAACAACCAACACTGAAATAGAATTTCTGAATGAAAAACCTGCTTTCTTGCATACAGAATATGCATGGGAGTGCTGAAAAGTAATGCCTCTGAATTTTTTATTCTGTTCTCAATATCGGTCGAGGCATGACACGTCACGCATATTACTTGGTCAACTTTCCCACTTCACTGACTCGTGGCACACCCCCTCCCGCAAACAGATGGAGTCGCAATAGGCAGCCCACTCTGACCAGAGATTGTGAATATGTTTACGGTGCACTTCGAGGAAGAGGCCCTGATGTCATCCAAATGGAAATCCATCTTCTTCTTTTCTTCTTCTTCTTCTTCTGTTATGTGGTTAACACACTTGTCATCTGGCCTCATGGAAGAGACAAACTCCACACGCCACAAAATCAAATTCACTATGGAGACCAAAGAAGATGGAAGACTACCATTCCTGGACATCATAGTCAGGAGAATAACGGACAGCACCCTGTGCCATAGCATGTATCTGACTCTAAAAAAAACATAAACGCAGTTCTCCCTATGGCACTGTGAATAATTTCAATAACAAAAACTGAGATGAATGTTGCAGCGTACATTTAATTTCCACTTTGGCTTTGCATTCAAGATCAGTCTTACCTGAGAGTGCAACATTACATCTTTGGTTAATTTAATTATATGTTCATTAGATTTTGTTTATAAGGCACGTTTTGCTGCCTAATGTTTCATCTCCAAATACTGGAAACAATCCATGGAGGAAGAGGAGTATGTAAGATATTGGTGGACCAGGTTGGAAGAATCTGTGAATTTCAATACTCTGTAGAAGAGCTCAATCATTTGAAAATAACTTTCAGACCTTGTGGCTATTCTAACAGATATACATAGGGCACTACGTTCTAAAATATTTGCATCTTTCAGTGAAAAACAAGCAACTAGAGGAAAAGTTCTCTTGCCATTTGCAAAATCAGTCGCAGATGGCAACCGCCGAGTGCTATGAAGAGAAGGTATTGACGCAGTGCTTAAACCAAACTGAAGACGACAACTGCAGCCATACTCAAGCAAATTGCTATGCAGTAGTTTCAGTGAATTTGACAATGATGTGGCTGCTTTCATGGTGGCCCAGTCATATTGTGGGGTAGCGAATGCCAGTGACAGGGCTGGAATTGTAGGTGACAGATGGGTTTTTGGCAAAGCCTTGTATCAATACCTCCTTAATTATTGAGCTGAAAAACTGTAAAAAACATTCAAACAGTAAAATAACACAAAAAAAATCCTATTTCTGCAGGTATTGTGCCTTCTGTTTCTTTTTCATTACAAAAACATATTGATTCAAGTTTATAAAGTCACAGCTATGTCACTGTCACTTGTGTAACACACATTCTGGAACATGTTCCAGGAATGTCATGAAACAGATAGCTTTAAATACTTACTCTAGCTCATCTTTCAAGACTTGCATGCCAAAAATAACACCATCTATCCAATCTGTTTTTATTTCACTTTCATGTAAAGATTTCTCCACAAAGGATATCATCTGCCATGTAGGCAGTGCAAGAGAAAATTCCACACTCACATTTGGGTAATCAAGTGGATTCTGTGTCTTGTCAGAACCAAGTACAATCAACCCAATTTCATCTTTACCACTGGTAAATATCTGGAAACATATTAAATGGTAAAAATAAGTTTTGTTTATAACAAGTTGTATACCAATAAAAACATCACACACAGGTACTCTTTATAAAATTATTTAATTCGATAGATAAAAAATCTACTCACCAAGCAATGGCAGAACACACACATAAAAGACTGTTGTGATAGGCAAGCGTTTGGAGCCAGTGACTCCTTCTTCAGGCTGAAGTGTTGCAGGGGAAGCAAGAAGGGTGAAGGAAAAGGACTGGAGAGGTCTAAAAAAAGGGGTAGATTTTGGTAAAGTTACCCAGAAACATGGGTCATGGGTGACTTACCGTACAGGATGAGAAGGAGAGACTAATTGTTGGGGACTGCATCGGGCAAGATTCGGAAACCTGAGAGCTTAAAGGTGGAAGACAGGGTAATATGCAAGACAGAGATTACTACTAAAACTGTACATGAGTTAATAAGAGTGAGAAGCTAAGTGTATTGTATGCAACAGCTGTGGGAGGGGGCAGTGAAAACAGACGGGAAAGACAATGAAAGATGTAGAAACCTAAAACGGAGTGAAGCAAAGAGTAATTACAGTGAAGAAAACCTGAGACAGGAGAAATTAACGTAAATTAAGGTGAGGTGGGTGGTGAGAACCAAGGACACGTTTTAGTGCTAGTTCCCACCGGCGGAGTTCTGAGAAACTGGTGTCTGGCGGAAGAATACAGGTGGCATGTGTGGTGAAACAAGTGCCGAGGTCACGTATGCCATGTTGTAGAGCATGCTCTGCAACAGGATATTGCGAGTTCCCAGTATATACACTATGCCTATGCCCATTTATCCTAACTGATAATTTGGTGGTAGTCATGCAGATGTAGAAAGCTGAAAAGTGGTTACATAATTGCTGGTATATGACATGTGTCGTTTCTATTTCTCGCCTGATCCGCAGTTCTGTGTGACTTTCCCAAAATCTACACCTTTTCCTGGAACTCTCCAGGCCTTTTCCTTTACCCTTCTTCCTTCCCCTTCAATGCTTCTGTCTGGAAGAACCACTGTCTTTTATGTGTATGTTCTGCTGCCACTTGGTGAGAAGATTTTTTATCTATTCAATTAAATAATTTTATCAATAATTTATTGTTTTTGTTGTTATAGTTACTCTTTATAACCTACTTAAAATACATCACGTACCCTCCTCTCCACAATTCTTCGAACACATAGTTTTGCCTTTTGTAAAAAATCACTGTGTTTCTGTATAACATACTTGGAGTCAAAGTGTCCAACATCTATGGCAATTATAAACAGATGAAAGAAAGTCATTGTATTTATTGGCAGTATTATGCAATCAAATATTTTGAAAGAGTTCCAGTGGTATAAATTTACAATATCTTACAAATAAATATATACGTTTATTCTTTAAATCAATTCTTAGCAATAACATAATAGTATAAATTGCAGAATCAATATAGCCAATTTTAATGTAATGACTGCAATACCAATACAAAATAACAGCGGTAAGTTATTACAAATGAGAGGGAGAGAGAGAGAGAGAGAGAGAGAGAGATAGAGAGAGAGAGAGAGGCATTTAGACAATGCTTCATTACAGTGTGAAACTTATTAGAATTAAAATGAAGCCATAGTGAATTATTACATTCCAAAAATAATTATTATTTTGTTCTTTCACCACAAAATAATACATTCATTAGGCAATATATACTTTTAATTTCAGAAATTTTTACAACAGCTCTGAACTTCACTGCTTCGATGAATTTATTACATGTGTCAATGAATGAGGGTTGATAACATTGCTTTAGTCATTCAGTTGTTCATCATGTGATATTCGCAATGTTCTTAATAATTTCTTATGTAAAGTTCTATCATCAAAAAGATAATCTACGTAAGTTTTAAAAGTCGCGAATCTTTAAACAACAACTTGAAAAAGGGTATATCAGTATTTTGTATACATTCTAGCATTGCTAGATTTACTTTTAAATTTTAAAGTATATGAGCAGATTGAGCGACTTTCCATCCAGAAAATTTGCTGTTGGCAAGACCTCACTACAAAGAAAAATGGTCTCTCCGGAGTCAAATGCTAAAAAATTCATAAAGTAAGTTATACAAACAGGTATTAAGCAATGGGGATAAATATCGATCTGCTTGATGAGAAAAAAAGTAGGTAGATGAAAGAGTAAATTGGGTGCAAGGATTGAACATAAACTCACCCAAATTGCTAAGGTTTTAAAAAAAAAAAAAAAAAAAAAAAAAACAGAGGGTCACTCTCCTCAAGAATTGAGAATTGCCCCCCCCCCCCCCCCCCCCCCCCCCGACCGTTTCATTTACAGGCTTGCTTTCACTTTTCAGATGAGACCATGTCCCCCATATGTGAAGGAAATAGCCAATATGTAAAGAGAATTACAGATAAAGAGTTTTCTAGAATGAGATTTTCACTCTGCAGCATAGTGTGCACTGATATGAAACTTCCTGGCAGATTAAAACTGTGTGCTGGACCAAGACTCAAACTTGGTGATCTTAACCCCAGACCTGTGTTGGCGTTTTGGGAGGTAGATCTCGTATCTGGAAAGAGGAGATGACAGTTAGGGTACTATGGGTGCGCAACTGCCATCAATTTTTGATGGTTCAGAACCCACAATAGTGGAACTGCTGCCTAGTCCAAAGGCACCTGTTACCAGTCTTACCCCACAATAGTGTATCGAATCCAGACGTAATGTCGAAGCTGATGAAAAGTCATATGAGAGATTCCTATAATCTAGGTGTGACTGCACCAATGCTGCATACAGCCATATCAAAGTAGAGTGGACCACACCGTGGTCGGTGTCGCTGAGGCACAGAAGAGCATTCAGGTGCGACCTACATGTCTGCTTTAGTTGACAAAGACGGGGAAGCCATGTCAACTAGGCATCAAAGACCAGTCCTAAAAAACACAATGACAGAAATGCATAACGTAGGTCATGGCAGCCAAAAAATGGATGCTGTGAGTGAAAGCCCAGGATTGTGGTTGGTGTATTGTTCCCTGCATTCTGCCACCAGCAAGAACCGTCGTGGATGAACAGAAAAGATGGGACACCATATATCATGCAGCTGCCGCCAGATCATTGATAGCCACAAAAAGGAGAGTGACACTCAAAACAGAACCTTGTGCAAGCCCCTTCTCCTGCAGGGGGGGGATGCTACAGGAGGCACCAACCTGTACCCAAAAAGTGTGACATGGAAAAAAGTTCTGGATAAAAATCAGGAGTGGGCCATGGAGGCCCCACTCCTTTAAGGTGGCAAGGACGTTATGGCACCATGTGGTATCATAAGATATATACGCAGGTCAATGAAAACTGCAACAAGGAACTGATGCTGAGCAAAAGCTGTTCAGATAGCACACTTCAAGTGGACTAAATTATCTTCAGTAGAGCGCCCTTGGCGAAAAGCACCCTGGATCGAACCCAACAGATCCGGGGATTCAAGGACACAATACAGCCTTCGACTAACCATATGTTCAAGTAACTTGCAGGACACTGAGTAAACAATCTGGACGACAGCTGTCCATTTGAAGAGGCAATTTATCTGATTTCAAAATTGGAATAACGGCATTTTCTCGCTACTGGGAAGAGAATTCTGCATTGCACCAGGGATGGTTAAAGAAAGGCCAGGTACACTGATGGAAAAATTTGCAACACCAAAAAATAATTAATGTAGAGTAATGAAATACCAGGAATATATTTGTTGAGACAACGTATGTAAAGTGATTAACGTTGCAGGATCAGAGATCAATGTGAGTGTGAGATAAGCCACTGCAAATTTAAATGTAAATGCTGGTACACTGTTGTACATGTGTCATGTGTGAGTTTGTGGGATGAAGTTCCATGCCTGTTGCACTTGGTTGACCAATTTAAGGACAGTTAATGATGTTTGTGGATGGGTTGAAGCTGTCATCAGATGATGTCCAATATGTGCTCGATTGGAGGTAGAGCTGGTGATCGAGCAAGCCAAGGCAATATGTTGACACACTATAGCATGTTGGCTTACAACAGCAGTATGTGAGCAACTGTTATCCTGTAGGAAAACACCTCTTGGAATGCTGTTTGTGAATGGCAGCACAACAGGTCAAATAACCAGACGGACATACAAATTTGCAGTCAGCGTTCGTGGGATTCATACAGACAGTTTTGTCAGTGGAAAAGCGAAAGCCATTGTTGTTGCTCCAGGAGTAAAGACAATCAAGACATTGCTGAAGATGCCACTAAGTGAGACAGTTTCATAGGAAACTGCAATAGAAGGCAAAATCGTCAAAAAAAAAGGGAGCCGGAGATGCCCAGTGGGAGACAGGCCATTATAGGGTTAATGGCGATAGCAAAGAGAATGACACTCAGAATGGAACCCTGAGACACACCATTTTCCTGGATAAAGGTGTCTGACAAGGCAGACCCTTCATGCACCTTGAAAACTCGGTCTTTTAAAAATGTCTGAAGGAAACAGGGTAGGTGGCCACGGAAGCCCCACATGTGAAGAGTATGGAGGGTACTAGCTCTCTAGCAGGTGTCATCGGCCTTCTCCAAATCGTAAAACACGGCGACAATCTGGGATTTCTGCAGAAAACCATTCATGACATGGGTGGGCAAAATAATGAGACGGTCCACTGCAGAATGCCGTGTTGAAAGCCACACTGTGCATTCATCAAAAATTGTGAGACTCGAGCCACCATATCATCCAGGCATGAATCATATGTCCCATCACCTTGCGAACACACTGGTAAGAGAGATGGAGTGGTAGCTAGAAGGAAGAGTGTGTGTGTGTGAGTGTTTTTGTGTGTGTGTGTGTGTGTGTGTGTGTGTGTGTCAGAGAGAGAGAGAGAGAGAGAGAGAGAGAGAGAGAGAGAGAAAGAGAGCTAATTTCGGCAAGAGCTGAATTTCCATCAAAAACTGAGTTGAAGTCTGCTGTTGTGGTCTTCATCCAACTACTGGTTTGGTGCATCTCACCAGCCTATTCCAGCCTTTCTAAGCCTCTTCAGCTCTGCATAGTATTTCAACCTAAATCCACTTAGAATGGTGAACCACCATTCAGAGAATAACTTTTTAACAACACAGTTTGACTTCTGTAAAGGCTTCTATACTGAGAATCCAACATAATATCTCACAAATTCAATTCCAGTAGAATTAAATAGTGGAAATTATCCCCTCTGTCATCTTGCCAAAGCCTTTGACTGTTTAGATTAAAAAATTCTGTGAGGGGAAGCTAAAATAGTATGGCATTAAAAGTGTTCCCCTTGCATGCATTGAGTTGTACTTTAACTACAGAAAATGGAAGGTCACATTAACAAATGATAAGACAGGAATAAGATTAAACTCAAAAAGGGAGAACATAAAATATGGTGTGGCACACAGTGTTTGCTGCCAAGTCCACAAAAATGATTTACTTGGGGCACTGGAGGTCTTTGGAAAAACTCTACTGTTTTGCAGTGTCACAAAATTATTGATGCAAGATCTAAACTCATCCATACCAGAAACATCCAGGAGAATAACAGAACAGGCGTGTACTGATCCACAGGTACCAGCTTATTGCCCAAAAAACTTGTATTGTGCAGTTCTAAAGAAATAAAAGTGACCTACAGATAAGAACACCAAAAGTAGGGATAAATGGGCGATTAGGCTCCTGTGTTCTAAGTGCCTGGGTATGCAGATACCACTCACGTGTGAGACCAGCATGTGAGTCAGTTAACCGAGAAGCTCAGTTCTGCCCAATTTGTGCTTAGAAATCTCTTACTGAATTAAACTGGACAAAGGATTGCTAACACACTTTCACTCAGTTTACTCATATGGCATAATCTTCTGAGGTACTTCAGCTAAGCGGAAAAAAATATTTATTTTACATCTTGAAAAAGCTTCTTCAGGGACCCATGGATTCTCACACTTACATGCCTATAGAAGTTATATTCCCTAATGGTATTTGTGATTAATAACAAGATTTAGTTTAAGATGAACTCAGCAATTCAGAACTGCAATACTACAAGCAAAAATAATTTCCATATTTAAAAACCTAAAATCAGGGTTGCCACAAGTTTCTCCAAGTGAAATTCCCTGATATTTCTCTGATTCCACAGACACATTTTAGAATTTTTCCCAACAAATTTTGAGGTCTCAAGGGGAGGTAAAGACATAAGTCGACAAAAGAATGTAAGGGCTTTGTATTTCTCCCCCATTTTGTTTTAGGGCACAAAAACAACTAGGGTCATATGTGTCCATGCCAAAACTGTGAAACACAAAGATGAAGAGAGGAGTTAAAAATGATTACATGTCAACGTTTAATGACAGAAGAGAGGACAGCTACAATCAGGGATGTGGAGAAAGGTCTATGAAGTACGCAATAGGGAAATGGAGGCCCAGAACTAAAAGTTAAGTGGCCTTCACCATATTGCTACAACTGATAAAAAGTAAAATACGGTCGGCAGCCCACGCTTTGTTCACTAAAACGGCCAATATCTCAGATGGCAAACCCAAACGGGAACGTAAACGGTAAAAAAAAAGGGCATCCCCTCAGGAAAGAGCAGACAGTTAAAAGTTGGGTGCAATGTACACAAAGTAGTGGGGGAGCACCACTTAACAAATAGTGATGGCTAAAAAGGCAGTGCCCATTATGCAACCTAGTTAAAATGACCTCCTCACCGCAGGAGGACTGAGAGGAGGTTGTCCAAGCCACTGGAAGGGGCTTAATAACCCAGAGCTTATTCCTATGAATGGAGGACCAGTGGCGATGCCAAAGTGACACCACCTCCTGACAGAAAGCAACAAGAGATCATCAGAGGGAATGCAAGAATTATTGGGCTGAAGTATGAGGAATGCAGCTTTGGCAGCAGTGTCAGCAACCTCTTGGACTCATATGACCTGGAACCGACGTAATCATCACAGTGGCTCCATAAAAAGTGAGCAAGTGGAAGCTTTCCTGGAACCGGTGCACTAAGGGATGGACAGTCTACAGTGCACAGAGGCTTTGAAGGATGCCGAGAGAGTCTGAGCAGTGACACAGTTGAAAAGAGTATGTCACCAGATGTACTCCATGATCTGATACAGGGTGAAGAGCTCTGCTGTAAATACTGAGCAATGTGCAGGAAGTCAGTACCAAAAAATGTTGGTTGACGTTGAAGGCACACCCGACACCATGGTCAGTCCAAGAGCCATCAATGTACACAAAGATACTGTTGCGAAAATCCATGCATAGGTCGTGAAACCGAAGGCAATTGAGCGAGCCTGGTGCAGTGTCTTTAGAAAGTGAATGAAGGTCAAGGTGAAGATGGGCTGCCGCACGAAGCCAAGATGGTGAAGGTTTCACACCCATCAAAAAAGCTGCAGGTAGCATGAAGTGGGAGGACCAAGATAGTTTTGTATAAAGCAGGAGCCTCAAGAATTTTGTAGTTTCAATGAATGGAAGAGCAACAGGCCCAAGATGTAAAAATGGTGGAAGAAAACAGCTGTGCTGCCAGAAATTCATACAAATGTTTTTGTCAGTGGAAAAACGAAAGCCACTGTCGATGCTTCATGAGTAAAGATGATCGAGACATTGCTGAAGACACCACTCAATGAGACACGTTCATGAAGAGCAGCAGTAGATAGCAAAATTGTCAACAAAAAGAGAGCCAGAGATGCCTGGCAGGAGACGGGCCATTGTAGGGTTAATGGCGACAGCAAAGTCAACGACACTCAGGACAGAACCCTGAGGTACACCATTCTCCTGGATAAAGGTGTCCGAGGAGGCAGACCCCATACGTACTTCGAAAACTCATCTCTTAAAAATTCCTCAAGGAGATGGGGCAGTTGGCCCCATGTGTAGAGAGTACAAACGATACTAGTCCTCCAACAAATGTCATAGGCTTTCTCCAAATTGAAAAGCACAGCCAGTCTGGGATTTCCACAGAAACCATTCATGACATGGGTAAACAAAGTGGGTGATAGCCAGAAGGAAGTTGTTTGTCCTTACCGGGCTTAGGTGTGGGTATGACAGTGGCTTCACGACAGTAGCTGGAAAACATGCCCTCTGCCCAGATCCGGTTGTACGTATTAAGCAAAAAGTGCTTGCCCACAAGAGAAAGGTGCTGCAACATTTGAAAGTTAACAGTGTCTGGTCCAGGGTGGAGGATTGAGATGAAGTGAGAAAGTGATCTAGCTTCCTCATAGTAAAGGCAGCACAGTAACACTCACAATTCTGATAAGTGAAGGGTATTGAGCGAGTCTTCTGTGCTCATTTCCAATAGAGGTAGGCAGGATGATAGTGGGAGGAGCTCAAAATTCTGCAAAATGGCGACCCAAGGTGTTGTAGACAGCAATAGGGTACACGATGATATTGTCTGCTACTGTCAGGCTGAAAATTGGGGAATGGATCTTGCTCCCAGAGAACCGTCGGAGGTTGGTGCACACGACAGAAGAGGGGGGTGAAACTGTTAAAAGAACTAGTGAATGAAGTTCAGCTACCTTTTTGGTTATCGCGAAGAATGCGAATTGCATCGCAGCAGGCTTCAGTCCACCAAAGGACTGGGACACAGCATGGTAAAGAGAAAGTGTGAGGAATGGAATGTTCTGCGACGGTAAGGATAATGTTTGTAAGAAATTCCACCTGGTCATGACAACTGCGGAAATCGTGTTCGTTGAAGGTTGCCAGGGAGGAGTAAAGTCTCCAGTCAGCCTTAGTGAGCTGCCATTTCGATGTGCACAGAGGTGGGGTAGGAGTCAGCAAATGGATAGCACACAGGAAATGGTCGCTCAAGTAGGTGTCAGAAAGAATGGACCGTTCAAGATGATGTGCAGGACGGGCAGTGAAGAAGGAAAGGTCCAAATGGGAATAGGTGTGTGACGAGCCTGAAAGCAACATGGGTGCTTCTGTGTTAAAGAAGAAAAGGTTAAGTAGATTAAGAATGGCAGCGAAGAGGGCACCTCTCAGATAGGTTTTGGAAGAGCCCCAAATGGGATGGTGTGCATTAAAGTTCCCAAGCAGCAGAAATCGGCAAGGAAGCTGTCCAATAACCTGGAGGAAGTCGAACCTGGTGACATTGAATGACAGAGGGATGTAAATGGTAGAAAGGGAAAAGTTCAGGTGAGGAAGGAAAAGACAAACTGCAACAGCTTGATGACATGTAGTCAGGGAGATGGATGGGCTGACTATGAATGCCATCCCATATGAGCAGCATGACTCCCCCATGAGACAGAATGCCAACCTCGAGCGGAAGGTCAAAACAGACCAGGAAGAAATGCAAAAGCTCAAAGCAGTCGTGAGGATGCAATTTTGTCTCCTGAAGGCAGAGTACAAGTAGAAGCTGCGATTCTAAAAGCAGTCATAAATCCTCTTTGTTGGATCAAAGTCTGCAAAAGTTCCATTGGAGGGCAGTCACGGTGAGGACAATAGGAAGGGGTGTCACCTCGGCAGCTGCCGAGTGCCAGTCTGCAAAAACTCGCTGCTACAGGGCACAGAGGCAAGAGGATCCTGCTCCATGAGGTCCTACAGAAGTGTCGGCTTTCTTCTGCTGTTGACATGAGGAATCCAGGGCATGTTGTCTGTAGTTCAACAATGCCTAGATGTTCCTTACTGCAGTTCAATTGCATCTGCATTATTACACTGTGCCAAGAAGGGCTCTCAGCAAGGGTAGTGTTCAGGCATCGTGGAGTGAAGTGTGGCAATGTTGTTCGGACATGGAGGCGATAGAGAGGGGCAGGAACTGTCAGTGACATACCTTGCTCAGGCCACCCGAGGGCTACTACTGCAGTGGGTGCCTGCTACCAATGGACTATGGCTCTGAGGAACCCTGACAGCAATGCCACTCTGTCGAATAATGCTTTTCGTGCAGCCACTGGACGTCACGTTACAACACAAACTGTGTGCAATAGGCTGCATTATGTGCAGTTTCACTCCACACATCCATGGTGAGGTCCATCTTTGTAACTGCAACACCGTGCAGCACAGTACAGATGAATCCAATAACAAGCTGAATTGGACTGCTCAGGATTGGCATCACGTTCTCTGCACCAATAAGTGTCACATATGCCTTCCGACGATTGTCAGAGATGTGTTTGGAGGCAACCCGGTCACGTTGAACTCTTAGACACACTGTCAAATGAGTGAAGCATGGTGGAGGTTCCCTGCTGTTTTGGGTGGGATTATGGGGGGCTGATGCACACTGTTGGTGGTCATGGTAGGCACCATGACAGCTGTGCTATAAGTGAATACCATCCTTATATTAGAACAAATAAGCCCGTGGTCACAAATATTAAGTCAAAATTGACCAGGTTTTGATGCTACTATGAGCGTCGTCTTCAGAATTAGACTAACTGTTCTAAAACATATTAGGTATATAATACATTAATAAAATTAAAGTTTGTACTGACTGGAAAAGATGCAGTACAAACTTTAATTTTATTAATGTATTATATACCTAATATGTTTTAGAACAGTTAGTCTAATTCTGAAGGCGACGCTCATAGTAGCGTCGAAACCTGGTCAATTTTGACTTAATATTTGTGACCGAGGGCTTATTTGTTCTAATATAATTCTGACACGGGCACTGAACCTTAGCAGCTATGTTCAAAGTTTTATGAATGCCATCCTCCGACCAATAGTGCAGTCGTATTGGCAACATATTGGCGAGGCATTTGTCTTCATGGATGACATTTCGCATCCCCATTAGCACATCTTGTGAATGACTTCCTTCAAGATAATGACATCACTCGACTAGAGTGGCCAGCATGTTCTCCAGACATGAACCCTATTGAACATGCCTGGGATAGATTGAAAAGGGCTGTTTATGGGCAATGTGACTTGCCAACCACTCTGAGGGATCTACACCGAATCGCCATTGAGGAGTGGGACAATCTGGACTGACAGTGCCTTGATGAACTTGTGGATAGTATGGCACGACGAACACAGGCATGCATCAATCCAAGAGGACGTGCTACTGGGTATCAGAGGTACCCGTGTGTACAGCAGTCTGGACCAACACCTCTGAGAGTCTCGCTGTATGGTGGTACAATATGCACTGTGTGGTTTTCATGATCAATAGAAAGGGCAGAAACGATGTTGATCTCTATTGCAAATTTCTGCACAGGTTCAGGAACCGAGGTGATGCAAAACGTTTTTTGATGTGTGTATGTATGTATGTATGGGATGGGCATCAGTCGTTTGGTAAGTGGTGCTTAGGTGTGTGTGTGTGTGTGTGTGTGTGTGTGTGTGTGTGTGTGTGTGTGTGTGTGTGTGTGAGAGAGAGAGAGAGAGAGAGAGAGAGAGAGAGAGAGAGAGAGTGGAGGGGGGGAAACTGTGGTTGGTAAGACCTTTTTCCTTTTTGTAAGAGTGTAGTGGATTTGTTTACCGTTCATTGAGGTAATTTATGTTTGATTAATTTGGCATTATTTTTGGGGGGTATTTATTTGCCTATATCGGTGGGTTTTATGGAGTGTGGTCTGGTGTTGTTGATTTGTGGCAGTTGGTAGTATTGTGCACCTTGGTTGAGCTATATAGGTCAAGTGAAATTTGCAGTACCAGGTTTTTGTGTCTGGTTTCATGATATCTCTGGCTATGTTTGAGCCGTATAGACCAAGTGAAAGTTTCAGTGTATGTGTGGGTTTCTAGTATCACTGTCTTCATTGGAGCTGTTTAGTTCAGGCAAAATGTATGATACCAATAGCTGTTTTTCGCAGTTTTGGGGTGGGATGATTGTTGAGGATTTGTTGAGGATTTTGTGTGCATAATTTTTGGTTTGATATTTATTTTGGAATGGTGTCATGATCCTTATTGTTGTGTGTGGTGATTGACACGGCCCAAAACCCCTACTTCGAGCGGTTCCCCCATTAGTTTCACTTTATTTCTGGTGTTAAATATTCCACTTGTTAGGGCCCGTTTATGTTTGTTCATGGGTGTAGTGATAGATGTCATGGTCTCCATATTGAAAACGCTTGAAATAGGAGTGTCACCATCTTGAAGATGCCACGGGTTAAAGCAAATAAGAGAACAAGAACTTTTGGTAATCCCCTGCTGCCTATGTCTGTAAAATATGCTAACAACAAATTATGGCTAGTGCTTCTCTGCTCGATCTGATAATTATGAAATTACTTGTAGATTGGTTATGTCAGTGGTAAAACAGCGATTTTGAAAATATCCACTGCTCATCCTATACTATTTATCTGCTATTTTTATATTATACTTCAAACAAAACATTCATGTAATGGGACTCAGACTACTGTCAGCTCTCTATATATGGGTAAAGTCAGGATCTATATAATAGTATTAGTATGCAGAATTTATCTTCTGGAGCCCAGGTATTCTTATAAATTATGGACACCTTGTCTCATGGGGTATTTTTTAAACTTCATTTTTAAGGATTTGGGGATTTTTGTTTGCCTGTCCGTCTCTTGTCATACTGTTACACTTTTGTAGCAGAATATAAAGCTGTAATCTGAACTGTACGGAGAGGTGCACAGTCTACATGGAAATATGCCATCGGTACTTGAGGGAACATAGATACATTAATGCTTAAATTCACATCATTGATTTTCCACAATAGTATTTGTTTTATAGTCTGTTATAAACCAGCTTTTGGCATTCTGTGTCATCCTCAGACAATTTCTGATGATGTCCTAAAAGGCCAAAATCTGATTCATAACGAACTGTAAAATAAATGACTTTGATCATGCTGAGCACCACAGCTGAGACCAATATTAATGATTATATGTGTTATTACATATTTATCATGTTGCAGTTTGTTTCACTGATTGAACATCTTCAAATTGCCCATTTGTGTCATGACTTTACACATGTAGGCCACCTGAATATGTTCAGTGAACAAATCTGGTCATAACACAATAAATGTGTAATAATACAGCTTAGATGGTTATTAATATGAAATAAATATTATCATGGCACATCAATCATGTGTATTTCCAGGGTTGCCACATGTTCTGGAAATCAGGGAATTTCAAATGTATCAGGAAAATTTGAAAAGAGCACTGGAAAAATCTTGTTTTTGTCTCAGTAGATGAAATGGTTTGGTTACTGAGATGTCACGTGTCATCACTGGCTGGGCACAGCTGAGTACGTGTGTAACTTCCCTACTCCCTTATTCTTACTGCTTCTCCCCTTTATACCACTCCCATCGAATTGCAGTCAGTACCGCCACCACTTCTTGCCACTAGCCTAGCAGCTATCGATGAGAGACAGGGAGGCAGGAGGAGTGGTTATTTGAATCTGATTCTCAGAGATTGTTGACGCAGCAGCCAGAGGTGGTGATCACGTATACATGAGTTTTGTCTAGGTGACTGTCTGAATATCTGTGTGCTCTTGTTTTCTGACCAAGGGTATGGCGGAAGTTTAGATGTGAGAATGTTATTGTCCTTTTTACATGCTTGGATGTGGCTCAGCAATCATCTTTAGCGTGAGTTGCTACTATCCTCATTAGTGTTGATTCTCACAGTATTTGTGCAACTCACCAGCTACACAACCGGCAGGCCGGAAAGGACAGAAGGAAGACTCCCTTGAAGACTTGCTACATCCCTCCAGCCAATCAACACATGAGTCCCCCTCTGCCACCTGGAAAGGCTCAAAAAAGTCCAACAAAGGCAAATGGTCTTCTCTTTCGCTGACCCAAAGATCCTCTTTGACGGTGTCGCCATCTGATACCTTCTCCTGGCTGGCCTCCATGTTGCCAGTGTGCCCCACCAACCTTTCTTGTGCCCTGGATTCCTCATGTCGACAGCAGAAGAAAGCCGACACTTCTGTAGGACCTCATGGAGCAGGATCCTCTTGCCTCTGTGCCCTGTAGCAGCGAGTTTTCGCAGACTGGCACTTGGCAGCTGCCGAGGTGACACCCCTTCCTATTGTCCTCATCGTGACTGTCCTCCAATGGAACTTTTGCAGACTTTGATCCAACAAAGAGGATTTATGACTGCTTTTAGAATCGCAGCTTCTACTTGTACTCTGCCCTCAGGAAACAAAATTGTATCCTCACGACTGCTTTGAGCTTTTGCATTTCTTCCTGGTCTGTTTTGACCTTCCGCTCGAGGTTGGCATTCTGTCTCATGAAGGAGTCTTGCTGCTCATATGGGATGACATTCATAGTAAACCCATCCATCTCCCTGACTAGCTGTCATCAAGCTGTTGCAGTCTGTCTTTTCCTTCCTCACTTGAACTTTTCCCTTTCTACCATTTACATCCCTCCGTCATTCAATGTCACCAGGTTCGACTTCCTCCAGCTTATTGGACAGCTTCCTCGCCAATTTCTGCTGCTTGGGGACTTTAATGCACACCATCCCATTTGGGGCTCTTCCAGAACCTATCCGAGAGGTGCCCTCTTCGCTGCCATTCTTAATCAACTTAACCTTTTCATCTTTAACACAGAAGCACCCATGTTGCTTTCAGACTCGTCGCACTCCTATTCCCATTTGGACCTTTCCTTCTTCACTGCCCATCCTGCACATCATCTTGAACGGTCCATTCTTTCTGACACCTACTCGAGCGACCATTTCCTGTGTGCTATCCATTTGCTGACTCCTACCCCACATCCGTGCACATCGAAATGGCAGCTCACTAAGGCTGACTGGAGATTTCACCCCGCCCTGGCGACCTTCAACGAACACGATTTCCGCAGTTGTCATGACCAGGTGGAATTTCTTACAAACATTATCCTTACCATCGCAGAACATTCCATTCCTCACACTCCCTCTTTACCATGCTGTGTCCCAGTCCTTTGGTGGACTGAAGCCTGCTGCGATGCAATTCGCATTCTTCGGGATAACCAAAAAGTTAGCTGAACTTCATTCACTAGTTCTTTTAACAGTTTCACCCCCCTCTTCCATCGTGTGCACCAACCTCCGACAGTTCTCTGGGAGCAAGATTCATTCCCCAATTTTCGGCCTGACAGTAGCAGACAATATCATCGTGTACCATATTGCTATCTCCAACACCTTGGGTCGCCATTTTGCAGAAATTTTGAGCTCCTCCCACTATCATCCTGCCTACCTCTATTGGAAATGAGCAGAGAAGACTCGGGCAATACCCTTCTCTTCTCAGAATCCTGTGTGTTACTGTGCTGCCTTTACTATGAGGAAGCTAGATCACGTTCTCACTTCATCACAATCCTCTGCCCTGGACCAGACACTGTTAACTTTCAAATGTTGCAGCACCTTTTCTCTTGTGGTCAAGCACTTTTTCCTTAATACATACAACCGGACCTGGGCAGAGGGCATGTTATCCAGCCACTGTTGTGAAGGCACTGTCATACCCACACCTAAGCTCGGTAAGGACAAACAACTTCCTTCTGGCTATCACCCACTTTGTTTACCCATGTCATGAATGGTTTTCTGTGGAAATCCCAGACTGGCTGTGTTTTTCAATTTGGGGAAAGCCTACGACATTTGTTGGAGGACTAGTATCGTTTGTACTCTCTACAAATGGGGTCAACTGCCCCATCTCCTTGAGGAATTTTTAAAAGACGAGTTTTCGAAGTACGTATGGGGTCTGCCTCCTCGGACACCTTTATCCAGGAAAATGGTGTACCTCAGGGTTCTGTCCTGAGTGTCGTCATCTTTGCTGTCGCCATTAACCCTACAATGGCCCGTCTCCTGCCAGGTGTCTCTGGCTCTCTTTTTGTTGACAATTTTGCTATCTACTGCTGCTCTTCATGAACCTGTCTCATTGAGTGGTGTCTTCAGCAATGTCTCGATCGTCTTTACTCATGGAGCATCGACAGTGGCTTTCGTTTTTCTACTGACAAAAACATTTGTATGAATTTCTGGCAGCACAGCTGGTTTCTCCCACCATTTTTACATCTTGGGCCTGTTGCTCTTCCATTCATTGAAACTACAAAATTCCTGAGGCTCCTGCTTTATACAAAACTATCTTGGTCCTCCCACTTCATGCTCCCTGCAACTTTTTCGATGGGTGTGAACCCTTCACCATCTTGGCTTTGTGCGGCAGCACATCTTCACCTTGACCTTCATTCACTTTCTAAAGACACTGCACCAGGCTTGCTCTATTGCCTTCAGTTTCACGACCTATGCATGGAATTTCGCAACAGTATCTTTGTCTACACTGATGGCTCTTGGACTGATCATGGTGTCAGGTGTGCCTTCAACGTCAACCAACTTTTTTGGTACTGACTTCTGACACATTGCTCAGTATTTACAGCAGAGCTCTTCACCCTGTATCAGATCATGGAGTACATCTGGTGACATACAATTTTCAACTGTGTCACTGCTCAGACTCTCTCGGCACCCTTCAAAGCCTCTGTGCACTGTAGACTGTCCATTCCTTAGTGCACCGGTTCCAGGAAAGCTTCCACTTGCTCACTTTTTATGGAGCCACTGTGATGTTTATGTCGGTTCCAGGTCATATCGGTCAAAGAGGTTGCTGACACTGCTGCCAAAGCTGCATTCCTCGTACTTCAGCCCAATAATTCTTGCATTCCCTCTGATGATCTCTTGTTGCTTTCTGTCAGGAGGTGGTGTCACTTTGGCATAGCAACTGGTCCTCCATTCATAGGAATAAGCTCTGGGTTATTAAGCCTCTTCCGGTGGCTTGGACAACCTCCACTCAGTCCTCCTGCGGCGATGAGGTCATTTTAATTAGGTTGCATATTGGGCACTGCCTTTTTAGCCATCACCATTTGTTAAGTGGTGCTCCCCCACTACTTTGTGCACATTGCACCCAACTTTTAACTGTCTGCCGTTTCTTGAGGGGATGCCCTTTTTTTTACCGTTTACGTTCCCGTTTGGGTTTGCCATCTGAGTTATTGGCCGTTTTAGTGAACAAAGCGTGGGCTGTCGACCTTGTTTTACTTTTTATCAGTTGTAGCAATATGGTGAAGGCCATTTAATTTTTAGTTCTGGGCCTCCATTTCCCTATTGCATACTTCATAGACCTTTCTCTATGCCCCCTGTTTGTAGCTGTCCTCTCTTCTGTCATTAAATGTTGACATGTAATCATTTTTAACTCCTATCTTCATCTTTGTGTTTCACAGTTTTGGCATGGACACATATGACCCTAGTTGTTTTTGCGCCCTGAAACAAAATGGGGGAGAAATACAAAGCCCTTACATTCTTTTGTCGACTTATGTCTTTACCTCCCCTTGAGACCTCAAAATTTGTCGGGGAAAAATTCTAAAATGTGTCTGTGGAATCAGAGAAATATCAGGGAATTTCACTTGGAGAAACTTGTAGCAACCCTGATTTTAGATTTTTATATATGGAAATTATTTTTGCTTCTAGTATTGCAGTTCTGAATTGCTGAGTTCATCTTAAACTAACTCTTGTTATTAATCACAAATACCATTAGGGAATATAACTTCTATAGGCATGTAAGTCTGAGAATCCATGGGTCCCTGAAGAAGCTTTTTCAAGATGTAGAATAAATATTTTTTTCCGCTTAGTTGAAGTACCTCAGAAGATTATGCCTTATGAGTAAACTGAGTGAAAGTGTGTTAGCAATCCTTTGTCCAGTTTCATACAGTAAGAGATTTCTAAGCACAAAATGGGTGGAACTGAGCTTCTCGGTTAACTGACTCACATGCTGGTCTCACACGTGAGTGGTATCTGCATACCCAGGAACTTAGAACACGGGAGCCTAATTGCCCATTTATCCCGACTTTTGATATTCGTATCTGTAAGTCACTTTTATTTCTTTAGAACTGCACAGTACAAGTTTTTAGGCATTAAGCTGGTACCTGTGGATCAGTATACGCCTGTTCTGTTATTCTCCTGGATGTTTTTGGTATGGATGAGTTTAGATCTTGCATCAAGAAGTTTGTGACACTGCAAAACATTAGAGTTTTTCCAAAGCCCTCCAGTGCCCCAAGTAAATCATTTTTGTGGACTTGGCAGCAAACACTGTGTGCCACACCATATTTTATGTTCTCCCTTTTTGAGTTTAATCTTATTCCTGTCTTATCATTTGTTAATGTGACCTTCCATTTTCTGTAGTTAAAGTACAACTCAATCCATGCAAGGGGAAGACTCTTAATGCCATACTATTTTAGCTTCCCCTCACAGAATTTTTTAATCTAAACAGTCAAAGGCTTTGGCAAGATGACAGAGGGGATAATTTCCACTATTTAATTCTACTGGAATTGAATTTGTGAGATATTATGTTGGATTCTCAGTATAGAAGCCTTTACAGAAGTCAAACTGTGTTGTTAAAAAGTTATTCTCTGAATGGTGGTTCACCATTCTAAGTGGATTTAGGTTGAAATACTATGCAGAGATGAAGAGGCTTACAAAGGCTGGAATAGGCTGGTGAGATGCACCAAACCAGTAGTTGGATGAAGACCACAACAGCAGACTTCAACTCAGTTTTTGATGGAAATCCAGCTCTTGCCGAAATTAGCTCTATGTTTCTCTCTCTCTCTCTCTCTCTCAGACACACACACACACACACACACACACACACACACACCATCACACGCACACACACACACACACACACACACAGACACACACACACACACACACTTCCTTCTAGCTACCACTCCATCTCTCTTACCAGTGTGTTCGCAAGGTGATGGGACATACGATTCACGCCCGGTTGATATGGTGGTTCGAGTCTCACAATTTTTGATGAATGCACAGTGTGGCTTTCAACACGGCATTCTGCAGTGGACCGTCTCATTATTTTGCCCACCCATGTCATGAATGGTTTTCTGCAGAAATCCCAGATTGTCACTGTGTTTTTCGATTTGGAGAAGGCCTATGACACCTGCTAGAGAGCTAGTACCCTCCATGCTCTTCACATGTGGGGCTTCCGTGGCCACCTACCCTGTTTCCTTCAGACATTTTTAAAAGACTGAGTTTTCAAGGTGCATGAAGGGTCTGCCTTGTCAGACACCTTTATCCAGGAAAATGGTGTGTCTCAGGGTTCCATTCTGAGTGTCATTCTCTTTGCTATCGCCATTAACCCTATAATGGCCTGTCTCCCACTGGGCATCTCCGGCTCCCTTTTTTTTGATGATTTTGCCTTCTATTGCAGTTCTCTATGAACCTGTCTCACTTAGTGGCATCTTCAGCAGTGTCTTGATTGTCTTTACTCCTGGAGCATCAACAATGGCTTTCGCTTTTCCACTGACAAAACTGTCTGTATGAATCCCATGAACGCTGACTGCAAATTTGTATGTCCGTCTGGTTATTTGACCTGTTGTGCTGCCATTCACAAACAGCATTCCAGGAGGTGTTTTCCTACAGGATAACACTTGCTCACATACTGCTGTTGTAAGCCAACATGCTATAGTGTGTCAACATATTGCCTTGGCTTGCTCGATAACCAGCTCTACCTCCAATCGGGCACATATTGGACATCACCTGATGACAGCTTCAACCCATCCACAAACATCATTAACTGTCCTTATATTGGCCAACCAAGTGCAACAGGCATGGAACTCCATCCCACAAACCGACGCATGACAAGTGTACAACGGCGTACCAGCATTTACATTTACATTTGCAGTGGCTTATCTCACACTCACATTGATCTCTGATCCTGCAACGTTAATCACTTTACATACGTTGACTCAACAAATATATTCTGTTGTGTCTAGACAAGACAGCCTAGACACAATGAGAGGAAGCCGAAAGGCACGTGCTACGCTCATGCAGATGTGCGTGAGGTCTGAAACAGGATACATAATGAATGCTATAAACTAAAGTACGTTGCTTCTGTAATACTAAACTTTAATCCATCCTTTTGGTACATCTAGAGAATGTGGCGATACAAGTGAGACTCTTTAGATACATGCAATGTTACTAATGGCGCCTTGCTAGGTCGTAGCCATTGACTTAGCTGAAGGCTATTCTAACTATCGGCTCGACAAAGGAGCGAGGCTTCGTCAGTATAGTCGCTAGCTACGTCGTCCGTACAACTGGGGCGAGTGCTAGTCCGTATCTCGAGACCTGCCTTGTGGTGGCGCTCGGTCTGCGATCCCTGACAGTGGCGACACGCGGGTCCGACATGTACTAATGGACCGCGGCCGATTTAAAGCTACCACCTAGCAAGTGTGGTGTCTGGCGGTGACACCACATTCCTTCCCCGCAAATCGGCGAACAGTCGTGTTATAAGGCTTCCGCCTACTGTGGGGAGGACCCCATGTTGACGTATGCGATGAGGTGGGGAAACTAACAACAGGCAAAGCTGTGCCACCCGCACCCGGCCATTCGGTGCGAGGGGATCTAGGAAACGCCTGAAAACCTAGTCCAGGGTGCACGTCAACATGCGGTGTATGTGCCCGTAAAGAGACAGGAGGGGCCGAAGGGTCGGCCTCCATTGCGTCGGGGTACCCGACGCGCGAAGACGCAATGTGGTCCGGAGCGGGCAGGAGTTCCATGGCCGAGGACAGCTGGTCACGGGAAGCGATCGGCGGCGCGTGACCCAGGGAGGCGCTTGGCGGCTGCAGCGAAGCGTCCACTGTGGGCGGCGCCGGCTGGAGAACAGGCGGCGGAGGCGGCAGCGGCGCGTCGCCATGGGGCAAAATGGAAGGCATCGTCGGTAACACCTGGGGATGAGGCGAGCCAGTAGATGGGTCCCCAGGGCGCTGACCGGATGACACCGTCACTCAAAGCAGACGGGGAGCGGCAGAACCTGTGCGACGACAGAGGCGCAGCTGATTGAGATGCCGACGCACCTCACCAGAGGCCCCCAAAACCAAATACATCGCGCGGCCGAGGCAGCGAAGAATGCGCCCTGCGAGCCAACGCCGTGAACCTCGATAGTTGCGATAAAATACAACGTCGCCTGGAGCAAAAGCAGAAGTCTGCCGCTGCACAGGAACCTGATGTGGCGGTTGCAGCAAAGACATCAAGGTTCAATGAGGACGACCGTGGAGCAACTCAGCCGGCGAGCGACCATCTCGGGGCTGAGAGTGATACGAAGACAAAAAGAGCAACAACGCGTCCTCCCGAGAATGCGACTCTTTCAACTTCAACATCTGTGACTTGAAAGTCTGGACCAATCGTTCAGCGTCACCGTTTGACTGAGGCAAAAACGGCGTGGATGTCAGATGTTGAATACCATTGGCCTGACAGAATGACTGAAATTCTGCGGACATGAATTGTGGGCCATTGTCGGAAACAATAGTCTGCGGAAGACCTTCAATGCAAAAGATAGCAGACAATGCTTGGATGGTGGCTGATGACGTCGTGGAAGACATCCGGACAACAAAAGGAAAATTACTGAAGGCATCTACCAGAACAAACCACCGAGCATTCCAGAATGGACCAGCAAAATCGATGTGCAAGCGTTGCCAAGGGGAAGTGGCTTTTGGCCATGCAAAGATTTTCCGCGGCAGTGCTGATTGTTGTTCAGCACACGCCATGCAAGAAGGACACATATTCGTAATCGCAGCATCGATGCCGAACCAAGTACAGTGCTGACGAGCAAGTTGTTTCGTTCGCACTATACCCCAATGTCCTTGGTGAAGAAGCCATAAAACAGAGGACTGTAACGAACGTGGGACCACGACTCTGGACTGATCATTATCAGAACGCAACAACAAAACACCACGTCGAACAAAAAGTCTCTCCTTGTGAGCAAAAAATCGGCGAACCAACGGATCCTCGATCCGAGACTTTGACAAAGGCCATTGCGTAGCAACAAAACGCAAAACGGTAGCAAGGACCGGGTCAGCAGCTGTGGCTGTAGCTACACGACGAAAATCAATCGGAAACGATTTGACCACGTCATCGGTTTCCGAATCAATGAGCATACAAGCAAGTTCGGAAGAGTCGAATGCTCTATCCTCAGCAACAGGCAAATGGGACAACGCATCGGCGTTTCCGTGCTTAGCAGTGGACCGATACAAGATATCATAGCGGTACTGCGAGAGGAAAATAGACCAGCGAATGAATTTCTGCGCTGTACACGGAGGTACAGGCTGGTTCACTGATAGTACCTGATTTACTATAGACATGTTAAACAACTGAAATAAATCTAAACCAAACAAGTTCACTGCAGTAGAAGAACGAAGAACGTAAAATGACACAAGTTTTGTTTGTCCCTTGAATGTTGCAAGAAGGGTGCACTGTCCTAACACAGGGATATTCTGACCTGAATAACTATTTAACTTAACACTTGCGGCACGCAACGGAGGTTTGCCCAGTTGTTTGTACGTGTCATGATTGAGCAATGAAACTGCAGCTCCGGTATCGAGCTGGAATGGTATGACCTTGCCATTTAAGTCCAAATCTACAAAAAGTTTATTGTCCTGGTGACGACAAGAGCGACCGTCTCATGCAATTTGAACTGACACTGGTACAGAAGCACTTGCGACTTGACGCGAGTTCCGGCGACATCGACGCACAGTATTTGTGGGAAGAACACAGTCACTGTTAGATACAGTGGCACTGGACGAAGTGGAATTAACTACATGAATGTCCATGGGCGAAGGTGCACGAGCCTAAGTATTCTTGGTTCGATTCCGGCGCGAAGCAAAGGGCCTCGAATGATTAAGAGTGTCTGATCTGAGCTTTTTCTGGGAAACACTTTGAACATGTCCTTTCTTATTACAGTAAAAACAAATAGCTTGGCGTGACGGCCAATTTTCACGCGAATGTTTAGTAGCACACCGCAGGCATGATTTCACTGCAGTTGTATGCTGTCATGGCACACCTGGTTTAGAGCGAGGCGGCAGCTGCGCGGACGCGTGCGAGGGCAGTTTACTGGGCCGTGCAGCACGCCCGGCGGACTGGGTAAATACTTTTCGAAGTTGGACCTAGCAGATGCGTACTTGCAAATCCCAGTGGACGCCGAATACCAGCGCGTCTTGGTGGTTAACACGCATCTTGGTTTGTACCGATTCAAAAGACTGCCATTTGGGTGTGCATCCGCCCCTGCATTGTTTCAGCAATATTTACAAACTGTTTGTGCGTTGGTGATGATGGTAAAGTGACGACCATACAAGAAATCATGGAACTTAGTGACACCAAACACGAGAGCCAAAGCTTCTTAATGTGGTATCACCGCCGGACACCACACTTGCTTGTCGCTAGCTACGTCGTCCATACAACTGGGGCGAGTGCTAGTCCGTATCTCGAGACCTGCCTTGTGGTGGTGCTCGGTCTGCGATCCCTGACAGTGGCAACACGCGGGCCCGACATGTACTAATGGACCGCGGCCGAGTTAAAGCTACCACCTAGCAAGTGTGGTGTCTGGCGGTGACACCACATATTCCTGGTATTTCATTACTCTACATTAATTATTTTTTGGTGTTGCAAATTTTTCCGCTAGTGTACCTGGCCTTTCTTTAACCATCCCTGGTGCAATGCAGAATTCTCTTCCCAGTAGCGAGAAAATGCCGTTATTCCAATTTTGAAATCAGATAAATTGCATCTTCAAACGGACAGCTGTCGTCCAGATTGTTTAATCAGTGTCCTGCAAGTTACTTGAAAATATGGTTAGTTGGAGGCTGTATTGTGTCCTTGAATCTCCGGATCTTTTGGCTTCGATGCAGGGTGCTTTTCGCCAAGGGCGCTCTACTGAAGATAATTTAGTCCACTTGAAGTGTGCTATCTGAACAGCTTTTGCTCAGCATCAGTTCCTTCTTGCAGTTTTCATTGATCTGCGTATATATCTTATGATACAACATGGTGCCATAACAGCCTTGCCACCTTAAAGGAGCGGGGCCTCCATGGCCCACTCCTGATTTTTATCCAGAACATTCTTCCATGTCACACTTTTTGGGTACAGGTTGGTGCCTCCTCTAGCATCCCCCCCTGCAGGAGAAGGGGCTTGCACAAGGTTCTGTTTTGAGTGTCACTCTCCTTTTTGTGGCTATCAATGATCTGGTGGCACCTGCATGACATATGGTGTCACCATCTTTTCTGTTCGACCGCGACGGCTATTGCTGGAGGCAGAATGCAGGGAGCAATACACCAAGCACAATCCTGGGCTTTCACTCATAGCATCCATTTTTTGGCTGCCATGACCTACGATATGCATTTCTGTCATTGTGTTTTTTAGGACCGGTCTTTGATGCCTAGTTGACATGGCTTCCCCGTCTTTGCCAACTAAAGCAGACATGTAGGTCGCACCTGAATGATTTAAAGAATAAACGTATATATTTAATTGTAAGATATTGTAAATTTATACCACTGGAACTCTTTCAAAATATTTGATTGCGTAATACTGCCAATAAATACAATGACTTTCTTTCTTCTGTTTATAATTGTAATAGATGTTGGACACTTTGACTCCAAGTATGTTATACAGAAACGCAGTGATTTTTTACAAAAGGCAAAACTATGTGTTCGAAGAATTGTGGAGAGGAGGGTACGTGATGTATTTTAAGTAGGTTATAAAGAGTAACTATAACAACAAAAACAATAAATTATTGATAAAATTATTTAATTGAATAGATAAAAAATCTACTCACCAAGCGGCAGCAGAACATACACATAAAAGACAGTGGCTCTTCCAGACAGAAGCATTGAAGGGGAAGGAAGAAAGGTAAAGGAAAAGGCCTGGAGAGTTCCAGGGAAAGGTGTGGATTTTGGGAAAGTCACACAGAACTGGGGATCAGGTGAGAAATAGAAACGACACATGTCATATACCAGCTATTATGTAAACACTGTTCAGCTTTCTACATCTGCATGACTACCACCAAATTATCAGTTAGGATAAATGGGCATAGTCATAGTGTATATCCTGGAAACTCACAATATCCTGTTGCAGAGCATGCTCTACAACATGGCATACATGACCTCGGCACTTGTTTCACCACACATGCCACCAGGATTCTTCGCCAGACACCAGTTTCTAAGAAATCCGCAGGTGGGAACTAGCACTACAACTTGTCCTTGGTTCTCACCACCCACCTCGCCTCAATTTACGTTAATTTCTCCTGTCTCAGCTTTTCTTCACTGTAATTACTCTTTGCTTCACTCCGTTTTAGCTTTCTACATCTTTCATTGTCTTTCCCGTCTATTTTCACTGCCCCCTCTCACAGCTGTTGCATACAATACACTTAGGTTCTCACTCTTATTATCTCATGTACAGTTTTAGTAGTAATCTCTGTCTTGCGTATTACCCTGTCTTCCACCTTTAAGCTCTCAGGTTTCTGAATCTTGCCCGATGCAGTCCCCAACAATTAGTCTCTCCTTCTCATCCTGTAAGGTAAGTCACCCATGAGCCATGGTTCTGGGTAACATTCCCAAAATCTACCCCTTTTCTTAGACCTCTCCAGTCCTTTTCCTTCACCCTTCTTGCTTCCCTTGCAACCATTCAGCCTGAAGAAAGAGTCACTGGATCCAAACACTTGCCTATCACAACAGTCTTTTATGTGTGTGTTCTGACACTGCTTGGTGAGTAGATTTTTTATCTATCCAATTAAATAATTTTATAAAGAGTATCTGTGTGTGATGTTTCAATTGGTATACAACTTGTTATAAACAAAACTCATTTTTACCATTTAATATGTTTCCAGATATTTACCAGTGGTAAAGATGAAATTGGGTTGATTGTACTTGGTTCTGACAAGACACAGAATCCACTTGATTACCCAAATGTGAGTGTGGAATTTCCTCTTGCACTGCCTACATGGCAGATGACATCCTTTGTCGAGAAATCTTTACATGAAAGTGAAATAAAAACAGATTGGATAGATGGTGTTGTTGTTGGCATGCAAGTCTTGAAAGATGAGCTAGAGTAAGTATTTAAAGCTGTCTGTTTCATGACATTCCTGGAACATGTTCCAGAACGTGTGTTACACATGTGACAGTGACATAGTTGTGACTTTATAAACTTGAATCAATATGTTTTTGTAATGAAAAAGAAACAGAAGGCACAATACCTGCAGAAATAGGAAATTTTTTTGTGTGATTTTACTGTATGAATGTTTTTTACAGTTTTTCAGCTCAATAATTAAGGAGGTATTGATACAAGGCTTTGCCAAAAATCCATCTGTCACCTACAAATCCAGCCCAGTCACTGACATTCCCTACCCCACAATATGACTGGGCCACCATGAAAGCAGCCACATCATTGTCAAATTCACTGAAACTACTGCATAGCAATTTGCTTGAGTATGGCTGCTGTTGTGGTCTTCAGTTTGGTTTAAGCACTGCGTCAATACCTTCTCTTCATAGCACTCGGCGGTTGCCATCTGCGACTGATTTTGCAAATGGCAAGAGAACTTTTCCTCTAGTTGCTTGTTTTTCACTGAAAGATGCAAATATTTTAGAACGTAGTGCCCTATGTATATCTGTTAGAATAGCCACAAGGTCTGAAAGTTATTTTCAAATGATTGAGCTCTTCTACAGAGTATTGAAATTCACAGATTCTTCCAACCTGGTCCACCAATATCTTACATACTCCTCTTCCTCCATGGATTGTTTCCAGTATTTGGAGATGAAACATTAGGCAGCAAAACGTGCCTTATAAACAAAATCTAATGAACATATAATTAAATTAACCAAAGATGTAATGTTGCACTCTCAGGTAAGACTGATCTTGAATGCAAAGCCAAAGTGGAAATTAAATGTACGCTGCAACATTCATCTCAGTTTTTGTTATTGAAATTATTCACAGTGCCATAGGGAGAACTGCGTTTATGTTTTTTTTAGAGTCAGATACATGCTATGGCACAGGGTGCTGTCCGTTATTCTCCTGACTATGATGTCCAGGAATGGTAGTCTTCCATCTTCTTTGGTCTCCATAGTGAATTTGATTTTGTGGCGTGTGGAGTTTGTCTCTTCCATGAGGCCAGATGACAAGTGTGTTAACCACATAACAGAAGAAGAAGAAGAAGAAAAGAAGAAGATGGATTTCCATTTGGATGACATCAGGGCCTCTTCCTCGAAGTGCACCGTAAACATATTCACAATCTCTGGTCAGAGTGGGCTGCCTATTGCGACTCCATCTGTTTGCGGGAGGGGGTGTGCCACGAGTCAGTGAAGTGGGAAAGTTGACCAAGTAATATGCGTGACGTGTCATGCCTCGACCGATATTGAGAACAGAATAAAAAATTCAGAGGCATTACTTTTCAGCACTCCCATGCATATTCTGTATGCAAGAAAGCAGGTTTTTCATTCAGAAATTCTATTTCAGTGTTGGTTGTTTACACGAAGACCGTGTTAAGCATAATGGAAGAAGGAGAAATGTTTATCAGCATTCCAGTTTCACTATATTGCTGCTTGCATTGCTCAGAATCTCATTTTGTGCGAACATAGAATTGGTAGGTTCAGGAGGGCCATGCTAAATGCCTTGAGGGCCTCAGTAGTGCCACCCAACTAGCACCTGAGAGGGCAGACAAGTGTTCGCTCATGCGTACGTGATCCTGCAGTGAAGTTGTGTACATTTAATCAGGAAGTGGGCTTGTATACAGTGAGACAAGTATCCACACAGACAATGTGATGGTATCTGGAGCAGCACAGACTGTCAAGCCCTTAATGCAGCTCTAGAGAGAGTTGAACTGACAGCGGTGCAACTGACAACAATGCCAGACACAGGAATGGCACTATGTCATCGTATCAGATGAGTCTCGGTTCTGCAACATCGTCACAATTGATGTACTTGTGTGTGGAGGCTCTGATGCCAACAGACCTGGCCAGATTGTACCTGTCATTCTCATGCGGGTCCAGCATGTGATGTGATGGTATGGAGTGCAACTGGATACATGTCACAACCTCTGGTTCACATAGCCAGTAATTTGGACAGCAGCCATTGCATTTGTGTTTTGTTAAGGCCTATCGCTATGCCCTATTTTCAAGGGCTCCGTGATGCTATCTTTTAACAGGATAATGCAAGACTACACATCACCTGAGCTGTACTGAGCTACTTCGACACAGAGAGTATTCCACTGTTGCCGTATCCAGCATTTTCTTCAAATCTGTCACCTGTGGAGAACGTCTGTTCACAGGATGCCAAGAGATGGGTATGCCACCAGTCGCCAGCCACCAGTCGCCAGCCACTACAGTTGAAGAACTCTGACATATGACATACAGTCGAGTAGCATGAAATGATGTACCCATGGCTGTAATCCAACCTCGATTTGATAGCCAGTGTGATGAGAGCTGTTCTGCTGTTCCAGTTTCAATACTGAAATTCATATATTATTTTTATGCTGTCCTAACCAGACTGGACTTTGGTGTCATACAGCATAAAATATCTTACAACGTGTTGAATCAGTGATGAGAAGTGTAGAACCGCCAGCAGGGGAAAGATGTTGGCAATGAGACAGCTTTTATGTAGAACAGCAGTACAGTGTTTCACAGTGCATAATGCTTCCGCAGATTGAGAACAAAATGTGTGGTTTGCTTTCATCCATTTTCACAAACATAGCCTTGAAAAATAATGTTGACATTGCTGTGCATTTCACTCTGAGGCATATTGCACTCTGAGAATGTTCATCGAATTCAGTTACTTTGTATTATATTTCAGTAACAGTGACATAATAGCAAATTGGACTGTATGAGTTTTTATGGATTTTTTTTCCAGACACACACTACCATTTCTTCAGATTTATTTAATTTGGGTATAAATCCTTTCCAGCATATATGCTGTACACAAAATGTTGAACATAAAATGTAGCTATCTGCTGATTTAACATCTTGCTGAGTATACCAGTACAATGTTTTGTTGTAACAAATAGTTCAATGTATTTTACACACTTATAAACTTATTTATACAGTTATAGTAATTTATATCATTACATTAATGTTGTACCTTAATGTTCTGGAAGACGATATTATAAGGAACCTCATACTTTTCCTGGATGATAGAGTTGTCTATAATGAATTATTGCCTGAAAAAAATATGCACAAATTTGAGTCAGATCATAACATTTCAATTTGGTCCAAAGATAGGCAACTGAGTTTAAGTTTTCAGAAATGTAAATTGGAGCACATCACAAAACAAAAAAAAGACAGTATTGTATGACTACATTATCAAATAATCACAGTCTTAATTGGTCAACTCATACAAATATCTGGATGAAATGAAATGGTGACATAGACTCACTTGTAGGCAAAGCAGAATGCAGACTTCAATTCGTTGGTAAGATACTGGAAAATGCAATCAGTCTATAGAGGACATTGCTTACAAAATACTTGTGTGGCCCATTCTAGAATATTGCTTAAGTATGACCCATAACAAATAAGGCTAATGGCAGACATTGAATGCATACAAAATAGTGTAGCATGATTGATCATAGATTTATTTGATGCATGGGAGAGCATCAAGAAGCTACTAAAAATTGGAAATGCCAGACAAGTGAAGATAGATGCCAAATATATGACAAAACCTAACTTATGAAATTTCAGGAACCTGTATTAAGTGAGGTATTTAGGGATTATACAATAACCGCATATGTATCACTCCTATAGGGACCATGAAGGCAAGATTAATTACAGCATGCACAGAACCATTTAAAGAATCATTCTTCCCACACTCCACATGAGCATTGAATGGGGAAAACCCGTAATGTGTGGTACAAGAATGTACTTTGTCGTACAACCCACAGTGGTTTATACAGTGTGCATGGAGACATGGAATCAGTTGACAGTAGCTGGGTAATGGTTCATATTGATTCCCATTTCCCTGTTGCAGTAGGTGATCTTATGCCTCTAATTATTTTTTCATTGCTATCTTAACTTGCATTCTTCAATTCAGTTTATTAACCCTTCATATCTCTTGGTATTATTGCAAATGTACAGTTAACTTTTAATTAATTTGTATTTTCAATTTTTCAACTGGAGTTTTGTTTCATATGCAGCAGCAATGTTACAAATTATTTGTTTCAGTTTCATTAGAATAATTTGCTGTTTCACAGGTGCCTTGAAGAAAATAAAATATCTCGAAAGTGTCTTAATGACAACCGATGGCCTCATGTCGACAAGACAGCTGGTTGCCTTGCAGAGGGCAGGGCTTGACGGTCTGAACATCAGCTTAGACACACTGCAGTCCCAATGCTACAACCAGATCACGAGGAGGAAAGGCTGGGAGCGTGTCATGGCTGGCATAGTTCTAGCCTTGCAACTTGAATACGACCCTGTGAAGGTATTACTAGTGCAGCTGTCATCGCATGCAGACTTTCATAAGCAAAAGATATAAATCTGTTGTTAAGAATATCAATACAATAATCACCATTTTAAAGCAGTACGCCCTCACCCTCACCCCCATCCCCGCTCCCACCCTCACCCCTGTCTCCACACTGCAGCTGTAAGTGAAGGAAGGTATATTAAGACAGAGGAAGTAAATTTTAGTTGACGATGCTAACTGTTTCGTAGTTTATACAACATAAAAAAGTATGCCTTGCAAGTTTACCAATTAAATATCTTATATTTTCCTCCCAAGAGAGTCTAATGAGACTCAAGATCTTTACAGTTTCTCTTTTTTTCTTTTGTGTCTTTAGTTTAAAATAAGTTTCCTCTATTGTGGTGTTGTTTTGAAAAAAAACTCCATTGTTTGGAAAAATTATTCTTAATTCTGTAGTCACATTTTTGTTGTGTCTAAGTACTACTGGTTTCAGTAGCAAGTACCAGCATCAGTTCATCTTATTATCAAAAATTTCTTTGCAAAATAAAAGCTGACCACTGTGTTCAAGCGGTTCTAGGCACTTCAGTCCGGAACCGTGCTGCTGCTACGGTCGCGGGTTCGAATCCTGCCTCAGGCAGGGATGTCCTTAGGTTAGTTAGGTTTAAGTAGTTGTAAGTCTGGGGGACTGATGACCTCAGATGTTAAGTCCCATAGTGCTTAGAGCCATTTGAACCATTTTGCAAAATAAAAAGCCTCTGTACAACTGCAAACTAGACATACCATTTTCAGGGTGCAGTTCACATCTATTGAAAGCACAACAGTGACCTTTACTTTTAGTAGATAAGACACCTACTGGGGTAGGTGACTTGATGAATGCACACAAGAAGTTGTCATTTATTCCATATGTAGCTACCATGCAGACTCATATTTTGTATTAGTTTGTCCTTACTCTTCCAAAAGGTTAAACCTTGTCTCTGCAGCCACAGCTTCCTCTCTCCAGCAGTTGTCTTCATTTCCATGTGTGAAGAAAATCCCATTCATTTATCATATTGTTTAAGTAGGATGTTCTCAGTCATCCCCTTGTTTTCTTACCTACGATCTTGCCTTCAGAAATTTTTTTAAAAGATTATCGTCTCCAGTTAAGTGTCCAGTGTATTTTGCTTTGCCCTGGCCTATAACTTTCAGTGGTTCTTTCTTCTCTCCTATTTCCTTTAATTTTTCTGTCAATGCAGCTAGTTCTTGTACTTCTCCTCCAGAACCACATTTCAGCAGGTTTGAGGCGAGCTTCCTTTGGCTTTTCTAATGTACAGATTTTGCATCTGTGTGTCAGAACACTCCACACAAAGGTCTTTACAAATATTTTCTTAATGTGGAAGCTGATATGTTTATTCAGTTGCAGCTTCTTCTTATTTTGGAAGGAACTCTTCACCTGTGCTATTCTTTTCTTGAATGCCTTGAAATATTGATTGTTTTCTTGCAAAATTCTACTGAGATATTGAATTTCAGTTCCTTTCTTGAGTTGCTCATTGCCTGTTCTTGTGTCAGTTCTACCTCCACCTCCTTTCTTGTCCGTAGCCATAACTTTTGTCTTCTTTTTATTCATTTTTAGCTTTACTTTTACCACTTCTTGATTTAAGGCCTGAAATATTTTATTTAGTTCCTACTCTGATTTACTATTGCGATGACATCAATCTGCAGTGTATATGCATGCAATTAAGTTTCCATATCGACATCATGCTCCAAAAACCACCTAACTGTGTGTGGCAGGGGATACGTCTCATGCCACCAACTGATCCCTTCTGCCTTGTTCCATTTGTGAACAGTGCTTGGGAAGAATGACTGTCAGTATGCTTCTGTATTATCTCTAACTTCTCAAATTTCCTTCTCGTGATCATTTCGTGAATTGTATATGAGAGAAACTATTATGTTGTCAGACTCTTCTCAAAAACTACTCTCTCAAAATTTGGGTAGTAAATCTTTCCGTGATGCACAACTGCTCTCTTATGGCATCTACCACTGGAGTTGCTGAGCATCTCTGTAATGATCTCACAGTGCCTAAATGATCCTGTGACAAAACACTCCGCACTTCATTGGATCTTCTTTCTCTCTTCTGTCAGTCCTACTGGTTAAGGACACAGGGGTAATTTACATTCACTTAAGATTCTTCCTGTGAATCTTAGTCTGGCATCTGCTTTTCTATTGCTGTTTCATGTGGTCATTCCACTTTAAGGTTGCTCTGGATAGTTACTTCTAGATATTTTATGGTAGATTCTGTTTCCAGCAATTTGTCATTAATAGTGTAGTTGTACAGTATTGGATTTCTTTTCCTGTGTGTGTGTGTGTGTGTGTGTGTGTGTGTGTGTGTGTGATATGTTACATTTATTTATGTGCAGGGTCAACTGCCAGAGCCTGCATCATTCACCAATCTTCTGCAGGTCATTGTGCAAAGTGATACTGCCTTCTGTTGTTGCTACTTTCTGATGGACAAGTGTAGTACCTGTGAACAATATTAAGGAGCCTCTGACACTTTCTACTGGATCATTTATATACATTGTAAATGTAATGGTCCTATCACATTTCCTTGGCATATTCCAGAAATTACCTGTTGTTGTTATTACTTCCTTGATGAACATATTAAGGAAGTAAGGTGATAGAAGGCACCCGTCTCTCACTGCCCTTCTGGTTTTCCCTCTTTCATATCCGGTACAGTACTCTGACTTTTGTATATACTCAAAATTAATCATCTGTCCTTCCACTTTGGACATTACTTTAAGGAATGATGATATAATGGTAATCTGTTTATTAAACAATATTTTAACGATACACTATGCTTTCTGATCGTATAGTGGCTTGATGATGGAATTTGATACTGAAATTGGTAATCATTAGACAAAATAAAAGTGAAGCTATAATAAAAGAAAGTAATATTTTGGATCACGTCAGTTGTTGTTCCAAACAACAGCACGTCAGGAATAGGTTCAAATGGCTCTGAGCACTATGCGACTTAACTTCTGAGGTCGTCAGTCGCCTAGAACTTATAACTAATTAAACCTAACTAACCTAAGGACATCACACACATCCATGCCCGAGGCAGGATTCGAACCTGCGAACGTAGCGGTCACTCGGTTCCAGACTGTAGCGCCTAGAACCGCACGGCCACTCCGGCTGTCCAGGAATAGGTACTAAATTATTTGTCCGCTGATGACCTCACAGCTTAGAACACTAAAACACAAATGTTAATTGTTTGTTATGTGCCCTGGTAGAGTTTACAACTGTTTACAGTTCACGATTGGTTGTTGGAGATTCAGCGTTACTCACATAGTGTATTTAGTGCACAGTGCAGAAAAAGGCAGTGTCCAGAAAAGTAAACAAGTGTAAAGGCAAAAGTTTCATGACAGGATGTTGTGTCACCATACTTGGAAGACAATTATAGCCAAAGACAGAAATTTAAAAGAAACTGGCTCATTTGAGCTGCGGAGACCAAGTCGAGGATTCTCAGTAGATAATTGTTAGCACAGTAGAATTTGTAAAGAGACAATGTCAGTTCATGTGAGGGAAGGTTGGTTGGTAAGTACCTATCAGCTTTCTCATAAAACTCACAATTTGAAGAATACACATCAAGGGAAAGGTAGAAGTCCAACAGTGTCAAATCTAGACAATAATATCGATCATCCAACAGTTTTGCAAAATCCCCAGTTGTACTTACTTTACTTACTTACTTACTTACTTACTAACTTACTCAGATTTACTGTGTACCATACAAGGAATTGGTTTCCACTAGTTCACTCGATCAGCTGCCAAGTTCTCACCTTCCTCCAAGTTTGTGTCCATGCATTGAAGATTCATTGCAAAAGTTCCAAGTGTTAAAAGGTCTTCCTGTACATCTGTATCTGTCCATTGATTTCCACAACATTGTTGATTTTGGGATTCTTCCACCTTACATGCGTAGAACATAACCTGCAATCTTCAGTCTTCTTTCAACAATAATTTTGTGCAGGCTGTGTAGACCTCGTATTCTCAGCACTTCATCGTTTGTAACTTGGTTGGGTTAACATCTTCATAATTCATCTCTAGCATTGTTGGTGAAAAATAAGGAGACTGTGTGCTGATTTTACTGACATTTTCCAAGTCTCACACATAAAAACGATAAAGGTGTACAGTCAAAGCTTTGTTGACATATTACAGACCTAATTGACATATGGACCAATTTTCCAGTTCTGCTGGTGATTTCTGCATCTGTGACCTCATTATTACATATAAAGCTACCGAGATATGGCAATCTGTCAACATCTTGTAGTATCTTCTATTGCACTGTAATCGGGGAAGAGACGAGTAATTTCCACTTACTTTGCACATTCTGTTTGCCTTATCTCTATTAATTTTCAGCCCTACACAATAGGGCATTTAATGAGAAAGCGGATAAATATTAACTTGATGCCTTCCAAGGAGATGGTCTCTGCTAAGTCTCTACTCCTTCAAGTCTGACTATGTAAGTGTAGACCAGAGATGGTTTAAATTCAGAGAAATAGTATTGACATCAATTAAGAGATATATACCAAATAAACTGAAAGGATACCAAATAAATTAAAAGGGTGGTGCACAAAATATGTCTAAACTCAGCTGCAGAAGCAATGAAAAAAAGCATGTCAAAATTTAAAAGAATGCAAAATCTCCAAGATTAGCGATGTTTTACTGAAGCTCGAAACTTAGGGTGGGTTTCAGTGCAAGATGTGTTTAATAGTTTCCATAGTGAAACTTCGTTTTGAAATCTGGAAGAAAATCCAAAGAGGTTCAGGTTGAATGTGTAGTACACCAATGGCAAGACACAACCAACACATTCACTGTGCAATAGCTGTGGTAATGTTACTGATGACAGTGCTACTAAAGCAGGGTTACTAAACACGGATTTCTGAAATTTCTTCACCAAAGACAACAAAGTAAATATTGCAGTATTCAAATCAAGAACAACTGCAACTGTGAGTAACTTAGTAGTAGCTCTCCTCAGTGTAATAAAGCAGTTATGTTTCTTTCAGAGAATACTGATACAATAGCTCCATTAGAAATCATATATAGCCGCTCATTTGATAAAGATCCATACCTAGGGACTGAAAAGTTGCTCAGGTCACACCAATGCTCAAGAAAGAAAAGAGGAGTAACCTGATAAATAACAGACTCATATCACCAATGTTGATTTGCATTAGGATTTTGGAACATATATTGTGTCTGAATATTATGAATTATCTCAAAGATAATGATTCATTGATAAATAGCCAAGATAGATTCAGAAATATCGACCTTTTAAAACACAGCTAGCTCTTTAGTCACACAAAGTAATAAGTGCTGTTGACTGGGGATCTCAAATTGATTCCATATTTGTAGATTTCCAGAAGACTTTTTGAAACAGTTCCTCACAAGCATTTTCTAATCATATTGTGTGCCTATGGCGTATTGTCTCAGTTGTGCAACTGGATGTGTGGTTTCCTGTCAGAAAGGTCACAGTTCATAGTAATTGATGGAAATTCATCAAGTAAAACAGAAGTGATATCTGACATTCCTCAAGGAAGTGTTGTAGACCACCTGCTGTTGCCGATCTACATTAACAATTTAAGAGAGAATCTGAGCAGTCCTCTTAGATGATGCTATCATTTACAGTCTTGCAAATCATTTACTGTCTTGTAAAGTGATCAGATGATCAAAATGAACTGCAAAATGATTTAGGCTACCTATCCATATGATGCAAAAAGTGGTAACTGACATTAAATAATAAAAATTGTTATGTCATCCGCATGCGTAGTAAAAGGCATCTACTAGATTTTGGTTACATGATAATTCACGCAGATCTAAAGGCTGTGAAGTCTACTGAATACTTAGGAATTACATTTACAAATAACTTAAATTGGAATGCTCACATAGATAATGCGGTGGGAAAGCAAACAAAAGACTGTGATTTAATAGTAAAACATTTAGAAGATTAGGATTACTAAAGAGACTATCTACAACTATACTAGTCAGTCCTCTTTTGGAGTATTCTGCATGGTGTGGGATCCTTACCAGATAGGACTGACAGGAGACATCATTTAAAAGTTCAAAGAAGGGCAGCTCATTTTGTATTATTGGCAAACAGGAAAGTGCATGCCACAGTTATCGCCTGTGAATTGGGGTGGCAGTCATTAAAGCAAAAGCATTTTGCTGGAGCAGGTTCTTAAAATTTCAATCATCAACTTTCTTTGTTTGGCACGGCACTTGGAGGGCGACGGTTCAGTCTTCACCCATCTGTCTCTTTTGTCCCATGTCCTGATTATTTTCTCCAGAACTGAGTTAAATAGAGTAGGTGATGGCCATCCTCATGCCTCACTCCTGTCTTTACTTTGAACGGTTCATAGATGTCTCCCATGCGCTTCACTTTCGATATTGCATTTCTCATGTTTCTTGTCATATTAACATCAAAGATAATGATAATGTGCAAGAATAATGTAAGGCTAGCATCTTTTTAGTCACATGTTTCTGCTGATACAGCTTATATTGTACACCTGGAAATACAATGTCAATTTTGTTCTGATGACAACACATGTCACCTGGGAATAGTAGATGTACTGGCAATGGTTTCAGTGTCATCCGCCAACAGATAGTGTAATGGCATAGCTATCAGAATGCTATATGTGTCTACCCTTTAATAGGAAATGCTCACAGCCAGTGTGATGCAGACATGTGAAGCAAGCAGGCAACCATGCCAGGAAGGCACACTCGTGATTCTTATAGCCAACGAGTGAGTTTAAAAAGGGGTCAAATTGTGGGCTTCCGAGTGACAGGATGGTCCTTTCGGGGGAATTTCCACACAAGTTAAATGTGCTGCGTCAGTAATGCAATGTTGCTAGTATCAGTAGTCACGTGAACATTCTCACACACGTAGTCGAGGTTCTGGACATCCACACAGCACAGATGCTCACTAGGATTGTTGTACTGAAAGGGCAGCAGTTGCAGATTGTATGGCTACCACAGCACAGATAAAAGGTCTTGTGAGCCCCAGATGTGTCAACACAAACTGTTGCGAAGCAGTTATTGCCAATTGCGTTATGGACGTGCACACATCTATCCTGTCTTCCAATCGTGCCTCAGCACTGACATGCATGGCTCGAGTGGTGCCATCAGAGGATCTCTTTGAGGATGGCATGGCACGCCATGGTTGTAAGTGATGAAAGCAGATTCCGCTCGCACACAAGTGATGGTCGTATCAGCAAATGACATAAATCTGGTGAGCACTCTCTTGTAGAGTGCATTTGTCCAAGATACAGTGGCCCCACCCCAGGCCTTACGGTCTGGGGTGCGATAAACTACAACTCTCATTCATCTGTGGTGTTTCTGCACTTGGTACATGCAGAATGATGTTACACCCGTTATTTTTGCATTCTTGCAACTGGAAGGTAATGTACTGTTCCAACAGTATAGTGCGGACCTACACGCTGCCCACGAATCTCAGTGTTCTCCGAAAGATGAGCAGTGACTTCCCGGTGCAGCATGTTCTACGAGTTTGTCTCCAACCGAGCACATGTGGGAACATGGGATGAGAAGTGACTCGTGCAACTTCTCAACCAACAACTCTTACATAACTATGTGAACAGATTGAGCATGTGTGACATAATTTATCTCAGGACAGTTCTTGTCATCTGTACTATCGACTGAATGCCATAGTCAGTGCCTGCATTGTCACCAGTGAGGGCTACACCACGTACTAATGTGTGTTTTGGCACAGGTCGATACATGCTAGCTGAGAAGCATTTGCAGTATTGATCTGTAAATGTGATCATTTCATGTACTCCATATGCACTGTTGCAACATTAAATCTAGAGTGAATTTTCTTCTGGCAGTGGGCACAGACTTTTACCTCACAACTTTGATACATTTTACTTTTTCTTTTCTTAGTCTTTATCCCCTGCTATCACAGTCTCAGCATGTTAATGTGGATTTGGCAGTATTAGTGGTAAATTGTGGCCAGATGCCCTTTCCATGCCACCTCCCCCCCCTCCCCCCCTTCCAACCCACACCAGGGTGAAAGTTATGTACCCTGTATCTGTATGTATCTAATATTATCATGTGTGAAAGTGTGAGAACGTTGTCAAAATGTTTGAGGATCATGTAACTGATGGAAATGGAAATGAGCGTTTGGCGTCATTGGCCGGGAGGCCCCTCGCGGGGCAGGTCCGGCCGCCATAGCGCAGGTCGTATTACATTCAGCGCCACATTGGGCGACCTGCACGCCGGATGGGGATGAAATGATGATGAACACAACACAACACCCAGTCCCTGAGCGAAGAAAATCTCCGACCCAGCCGGGAATCGAACCCGGGCCCAGAGGACAGCAATCCGTCACGCTGACCACTCAGCTACTGGGGCGGACATGTAACTGATGTGGGGTGTGCATACCAGTCTGCTATTCATCTAGTCGGATGTGGACAACAGCCTAAAAACCATGTCCACACTGGCTCTAGCTTCATGCTAACGTTGGCATGTACCCAGGAGTATTACAATTTCAATAGAGTACAGTAGAGTTTTAATGATTTATACAATACTTTTATGTCATGAATTTTAAAGAATTGATTGAAGATGTCTTTCTGTTGTTGTTTAATTTATGATATAGCAGCAACAGAAAATCCAACAGAATATGTTAATTATTCTGGTCTTGTTCATTTCCGTATTTGTTCTGTGTTAAAGTAATTGTTCAGATGCATACAACATAAAAGTAAAAGTAAGGTCTATGATGACAGGCAGTGACTGGGCAGTTGTCCTGACAGCAGGTAGGGTGCAGCCTTTGTTCACCGTGGCACTAGGAGGGAGAGGGTTATGGCCTATCACCTCAGCTTCCTTTTACCCGTGGGAAATATCCCCAGGAGTCACCTGATAGCAGGTTGGCGTCACCTGGGGCCATCCTGCAGTCACTGGAACAAGGAAAAATCCCAACCTTTTATGTTTTATGGGGAATCGAGCCCAGGACCTCCTGATTGGAGTCTAGTGCGCTACCCACTAGACCACCACAACCACCGTGCTTATGGGCCTCAGTGCCTGACAGAGGATTTATCAAACCACTTTCATACTGTTTCTCTACCGTTCCACTCTTGAACAATGTGTGGGGAAAAGTAACACTTAAATTGCTCTGTGTGATCTCTGATTTGTTGTGTTTTATTATAACGATCATTTTTCCCTATGAAGATGAGTGCTATGAAAATGAAAATGTTTTTGCATTTGGAGGATGAAGTTGGAGACTGGAATTTTGTGAAAAGTTCTTGCCACAGCAAAAAAGTATTTCTTTTTGTGATTACCATCTCAACTCGCATATCATGTCCGTGACTCTCTCTCTCCTAATATTTTACAATAATACAGGCTGAGCTGCCCTCATTTTGACTTTGATTTCCTCCATCATTCGTATCCCATGGTGTACTTGTGCATTGTCATCTTGAAACACAACCAATGATCATCCAAATGTCAACTATATGACACGACAGTAGGTTCGAGGATCCTATCATCATATTGCACAGCCCTCAAATAGCCTCATTAGAAATGAGATATGTCAGACATCTGTATACCATACTGGCCCAAAACATGACCGATCCATCTGCCTGCTAAACTTAAAAGACTGGACTGCAGGTCTGAAACTCATTTTTCCCTGGAGCGGACACAAATGAACAAGAATTCTCTGTGGCTCTGAACAGTAGCTGAGCACAAGCAGACACCATTCTGTTGCATTTGGTTAGCATGGACAGGTGTTCACTCATGTTCTGCCCATTATCAGTCTTTCGGTGAACTGTCAAACGAAGTCTCCATCATCTCTGCATTGGTGAGAGCAGGAGAGAAAGAGCTAAATTCTGGTGTTTCATCAGTGAACTTTTGTCTTCAACTCAAGATCTTTGAGCAGCAGAATGGTCTGAAGAGAATGTACTGTTTCTGATAACAGAATAGATGCTCGTGAATTCCAAGATGTCCACACCATAAATGCCAAATAAAAAGAAATACAATTGACAGAGGGTTCTGAGGTACTGCAAACATGAGAAAGATGATAATTACAATAGATACTTTCATCAGCCAGGAATGGAGTGAATAAGCACGAGCTTTGTATTTGTTTTTATTAAAAAAAACAGCACAACAAAGTTCCTTGAAAGTAAAGATGTACAAAAATATATCCATCATGCTGATTAAAATTACGTACATACCCCACACGAGCTTTGTATTTGTTTTTATTAAAAAAGATCAGCACAACAAAGTTCCTTGAAAGTAAACATGTACAAAAATGTATCTATCATGCTGATTAAAATTACGTACATAACCCACAAGCCACCTTAGTAATTTCTTGCCCTGTTCCACTGACAAATAGTGCTAGGATAAATGATAGTCTATATGCCTCTGTACAAGCCCTAATTTCTCTTGTCTTTGTGGCCTTTACATGAATTGTAAATTGGTCGCTGTAGGATCGACCTAAAGTCAGCTTCAAGTACGAGGTACCTAAATAGTTTAATGGTGTTTTGTGAAAAGAATATCATCTTCCCTCCAGGGGTTACTATTTGAGTTCATGAAGCATCTCTATAATACTTATGTGCTGGTCAAACTTACTGGTGACAAATCTCTGAATTGGTTCAATGTCTTCTTTAATCCAGTGTCATGCAGATCCCAAACACTCAAGCAATGCTAAACAATGGGTCACACTAGTGTTGTGTCCTTTACAGATAAGCTACACTTTCCTAAAATTCTTGCAATAAACCTATTTGGCCATTTGCCTTCCCTACAACCAATTTTGCTTGTTTCATGTCTTACTGCTTTGCAACATTATGCCTAGGTATTTAATTGACGTGACTGTCAAGCAGCATACTACTGATGCTGTATTCAAACATCATGGGATTTTTTTTCCTTCTCATCTGCATTAACCTACATTTTTTTAATATTTACAGTAAGCTTCCATTCATCTCATCAATCACAAATTTTGTCTAAGTCATCTTATATCCTCCTATAGTCACTCAACGGCGACATTTGCTCATACACAATAGCGTCATCAGCAAACAGCCTCATAGTGCTGGCCACGTTGGCTGTCAGATCCTTAATGTACACTTATTAGCCAAAACATTATGACCACTGCCCACTGCTAGTGGCATTGCGGGCATGTGATGCAGTAACAAAAATATGTAAATAGAGCAGACACAGATGGGGGCTCACTTTAGGGAAGATATGGGCTGCAAATGGGGAAATCAGTTGAGATAAGTGATTTTGATAAATGTCAGATTATTATTATGCTGAGCCTGTGACACACATCTCAAAAGTGGCAATGCTGGTCAAATGTTCATGTGCTATCTATCACTAGGTGCTAAATGGTTAGACATCCATGACTCTTCACAGTACTTGGGGTTTGGCGGCATGTCTGGCTGCAATGTAGGATAGATGGTGATTTGTAGCAACTCTGCTGAAAGAGCACAATGCTGGTGCACGCACAAGTGTTCCATAGCACACTGTTCATTGTAAATTCTGGAACACGGAGCTCCGCAACAGACCACTCCTACATGTTCACATGTCTACCCAACAACATCATCAGTTGTGATTGCAGTGGGCACAGGACCATTCGGATTAAACCATCAATCAATGGAAATGTTGGCTCTTTGGGTGAATCCCATTTTTGCTACACTAGGTTGATAGGTGTCTCCACAAAAACCATCATTGAGATGAATGGCAGCTCCAAGTGTGCAGCACACCACGGATGCTGGCTGGTGGGAGCAGCATTATGCTTGGGAGACATTCTCCTGCACTTGCATGTAGTAATCGAAGACATGCCGACAGCTGTGAATCACCTGTGTCCCTTCATGCTTGATGTCTTCCCCGACAGCGATGTCATTTTTCAGCAGTGTAAATGTCTGTATCTCAGAGCCAGAATCATGCTACAGAGGTTTGAAAAGCATTATAGTGACGTCACGTTGATGTCTTGGTGGCCAAATTTGCCTGATGTAAACCTAAAGAACCCATCTGGATCACTATCGAGCATCATTACCACGTATGCAAATCAGTGATATGTTATTTACGTGAATTACAAGACCTGTGTGTAGACATCTAATGCTTCATACCTCCTCAAACCTAACAACAAGCTGTCTGATCCCTGATATGCAGAATCAGTGATGTATTTTGTCCCAAAGATGGACAAACAAGCTATTAAGCAGGTCATAATGTTTTGGACCACCAGTCTATACAGGATGTTACAAAAAGGTACTGCCAAACTTTCAGGAAACATTTCTCACACACAAAGAAAGAAAATATGTTATGTGGACATGTGTCTGAAAACGCTTACTTTCCATGTTAAAGCTTATTTTATTACTTTTCTTCAAATCACATTAATCATGGAATGGAAACACACAGCAACAGAATGTACCAGCATGACTTCAAACACTTTGTTACAGGAAATGTTCAAAATGTCCTCCATTAGCGAGGATACATGCATCCACCCTCCGTCACTTGGAATCCCTGATGCGCTGATGCAGCCCTGGAGAATGGCGTATTGTATCACAGCCATCCACAATATGAGCACGAAGAGTCTCTACATTTGGTACCGGGGTTGCATAGACAAGAGCATTCAAATGCCCCCATAAATGAAAGTCAAGAGGGTTGAGGTCGGGAGAGTGTGGAGGCCATGGAATTGGTCTGCCTCTACCAATCCATTGGTCACCGAATCTGTTGTTGAGAAGCATACGAACACTTCGACTGAAATGTGCAGGAGCTCCATTGTGCATGAACCACATGTTGTGTTGTACTTGTAAAGGCACATGTTCTAGCAGCACAGGTATGAAATCATGATAACATGCTCCATACAGCGTCGGTGGAAGAACATGGGGCCCAATCAACACATCACCAACAATGCCTGCCCAAACGATCATAGAAAATATGTGTCGATGACGTGATTGCACAAATGCGTGCGGATTCTCGTCAGCCCACTCATGTTGACTGTGAAAATTTACAGTTTGATCATGTTGGAATGAAGCCTCATCCGTAAAGAGAACATTTGCATTGAAATGAGGATTGACACAATGTTGGAGAACCATTCGCAGAAGTGTGCCTGTGGAGGCCAATAAGCTGCTGATAGTGCCTGCACACGCTGTACATGATATGGAAACAACTGGTTCTCCCATAGCACTCTCCATACAGTGACGTGGTCAATGTTACCTTGTACAGCAGCAACTTCCCTGACGCTGATCTTAGGGTTATCGTCAACTGGACGAAGAATTGCCTCATCCATTGCAGGTGTCCTCGTCGTTCTAGGTCTCCCCAGTCGCTTAGTCATAGGTTGGAATGTTCCGTGCTCCCTAAGACGCCGATCAATTTCTTCGAACATCTTCCTGTCGGGACACCTTCGTTATGGAAATTTGTCTCGATACAAACGTACCGCGCCATGGCTATTGCCCAGTGCTAATCCATACATCAAATTGGCATCTGCCAACTCTGCATTTGTAAACATTGCACTGACTGCAAAACCACGTTCCTGACGAACACTAACCTGTTGATGCTACGTATTGATGTGCTTGATGCTATTACTGTAGAGCAATGAGTCGCATGTCAACACAAGCACCGAAGTCAACATTACCTTCCTTCAATTGGGCCAACTGGCGGTGAATCGAGGAAGTACAGTACATACTGACGAAACTAAAATGAGCTCTAACATGGAAATTAAGCATTTCCGGACACATGTCCACGTAACGTATTTTCTTTATTTGTGTGTGAGGAATGTTTCCTGAAAGTTTGGCCGTACCTTTTTGTAACACCCTGTATAGAGAATGAGAGTGGTCCTATCATACTTCCCCGGGGCACTCCTGAGAATAACCCCAATACCCCTGCCTGTGATGAACACTCACCATCAAGGACGACATTCTGGCTTCTACTACACAAGAAGTCATCTCGAGCCATTCACATATCTTGAAACCTAATCTGTAATTTCAGACCTTCATCAACAGTCTGCAGTGGCGCACTGTGGCAAACACTTTCTGGAAATAGCAATGTGGAATCTGCCTGTTCCCTTCATCGCTGATTTGCAGGATATCTTGTGAGAAAGGGGCAAGTCGAGTTTCACACGAACGATGATTTCTAAATCTGTGCTGATTTGTGAACAGAAGCTTTTCTGTCTTGTGGAAATCAAAATGAAAATACATTCAAGAATTCTGCAGCAAACCAATTTTAAGGATATTGGTTTGTAATGTTGTGGGTCCATTTTTTTACTCTTCTTATATACAGGAATTACCGTGCTTTTTTCCATTCGCTTAGGACTTTGCATTAAGCAGGAAATTACAATAAATGCATGCTAAGAACAGGACCTATGCCATAGTGCACTATTTGTCGAGAGACCCATTGCTGAAATTTTGACATTATGTTGGCTAGACAGTAGGTTGGAGGATTCAGTTCTGATACTGCACAGCTCTCAAATTATACTTACTAGTTATTAGAGGCATTTGATATCCATAGGTGACACCAGACCAAAACCAGACTGACTCAACTATGTGCTGAATCTGTGGGTCTTCACACTTGAGACATTCATTGGTACCTGGCCATTTCCGCACAAGGATCATCAGGTATCAAAGAAATGCTTCACTTATTGTGAAAGGAATACAATATCACTGATCCAAGTTCTGCTGGAGGACACCCTGTATCACCACTAGTAATTTCCTTTCCTGTTGCACCACAAACAGAGTGAGGGCAAAATGACTTGTCTATATGCCTCTGAATGAGCCCTAATCTCTCTAAACTTGTCTTCATGGCCCTTACATGGAATGTACATTAGTCACAGTAGATTGTTCTGCAGTCAGTGTCAACAGCCATTTCTCTAAATTTTCTCACTAGTGCTCCTCAAAAAGAATGTCGCTTTCCATCCACCGGTTTCCATGTACACCACAATTCTTTGTGCACTACATTCCCCGGGGGTTTGTACTGTAGTACATAATGGACACCTAGAGACCCCACTGAATGTGTCGAGATGGTTGTGTACCGTGTGAGTCAACACAGCTCTCCCCATTATCTGCAAAAAAAGTCACAGTGCAGTTACAGTAAGTTCCTGAGGTACTACCTGTCAGCTATAATTTGAAGTTAGCAGTCGTCAGTTGTTGTTGGCTCTGAGCAATCTCTGTAGTGCCGATTTTTAACATTTTGTTACTGCAAAGGCTGTGGAATGTTCATATGACGTCGCTGTAGCGTTTGCCAATTGTGTGGTAACTTTCCATGCTGACAAACATTCTTACTGTAAAGTAACAATGCTTGGGCAGTCTTTAAGCATTAACGCTTTAATCCCTTTGCAAAGTCAAATTTTTTGATGTTATATTTGACATGTGATCAGTTTGTTTATTTATTTATTTTTGTAATTTTATTTTTGTGGTATAGGACAAAAACTGTAGTGGTAGTGTATTTCTCCTAGAGCCCTTTTGTGAGCTGCTATTTTCCACTGTGAAAATGAGGCAATTTTTTTTTTCCAACTACACAAATGACGATAGCAGTGATCTGACAACAAACAAAAACTGTTTGTTGTAGCAATTTTTATGCATCTGGTACAGTGTACTATCACAAGATACCAGGTACATCTACAGATGGTAATATATATTCCCAAAAGCTTTGTAAAATCACTAAGTGGTTGGCAAGTATGCTTCCCGAGATTCACAAAAGACATAATTGTGTAATACCGTATTTACTCAAATCTAAGTTGCACTTTTTTCCGGTTTTTGTAATCCAAAACACCGCCTGCAGCTTAGAATCAAGTGCAAAGTAAGCGGAAGTTCTGAAAAATGTTGGTAGGTGCCGCCACAACTAACTTCTGCCGTCGAATATATGTAGCACTACACAGGCATGCTTTGCAGGCACAAAGATAAATACTGGCACCAAAACCTCTGCGTCAGTAAACAAATTTAAAAAAATGGTGGAGGGCGGGATGGGGGGGGGGGGGGGGGGGTGGAAGACGAGCTTTTTTCTCTGCCCCGAGTTTCGACCACTGCATTTTCATACTTTATCCAACAAAGTAAATACAAATTCCATATTCTTCATCCCTGAATGTTGCAGCCTTTCAATGTACTATGAAAATCCGACTAGAAGACTGTTTGGGATGTTTGTCAATATGGCCAAGTCTACGTTCTGAATTTTTGTCCTACCTGTGACAAGAGATGGTCGTTAATAGCAACTTTTATGAATTGTGAATCACATGCAGTATTCTCTTCACCATAAGAATAATACAAATGCAAACATTTTGCCATGTATTCCTACGTGTTTCCTACTATCTCATTTAAATCCTGTCTTCCTAATAAACTACGAAACTAGAGTGAGACAACAGCAAACGCGGAAGAATACATATATCATGTCATGTTTATATGTGTATTATTCCTATGCTGAATAGTGATACAGTCAGAAATGAAGCACGGCAACTGACTAGATTTTTAACCCTAAGATGGCTCTAATTTCTGTGCAGAATGTAATGCACTAAAGAGGCGTCTGCAAAAATTTTCAAATGGAGAAAGTTTTTCGCTAAACTTTCGTTTGGAACATCTATAATATGCAGTCTATTATATGGTTCTTGTTGATCATTATCAAAGAAAGCGGCAGTGTAACTAACAACAAATAGCAGTCTCTTGCCATTGTTTCGCTGATGAGACGATTCCTCTCTCTCTCTTTTTTTTTTAATTGTAAGCGGCGGTAGCGTGCGCAAAAGCAAGCCATCCCGCGAGCGGCGACAGGCCGTAAACACGCATAATCAGAATGCGACAAACAATGCATGGCACAGTACTATAATGCATTTTGAGCTTAGAGTGATGGAAACACCTATAACAAAGAGAACGGCACTTATCAGATCAAAGAAAAATAAGCAATCAATTCAAACCAGACGAAGCACGTGAAAAAGGCTCTCTAGTATAAATATGGATGGAGAACCTGATGCATAGCAATGACTACGTGGTAAAGCTTAACTGCTAAGTTTACCACACGCACCAAACTACTGTAGCTGTATCATCATTCATTCAACCTAAATTGTCTCATATTACAATGGACCAACTTTGTTTCGGTTTGGAGATGTGGTCTAAAACGTTTCTCTCCCTTGAATTTCGAGTCACAAATTTCAAGTGCTGCTTAGATTCGGGAAAATTTTTTTTCCTTGATTTCGAGTCTCATTTTTCAGCTGTGGCTTAGATTCGAGTGCGGCTTAGATTCGGGTAAATACAGTAAGTGTACTTCCCAAACCATTTTGAGAAACTATTTTGATGGAAAGCATATTTTCCAAGAGCCATTAAAACACTGTTATTTGGTGGGCTGTATACTTCTCACAGCCCTAAAAGCTATATTTCATAATAAAAAGAAAGTAAACTGGTGCAGCGGACTATCACTGGATACCAGGAGCATGCAGAAGTGGTTCAATGTATTCCCATAAATGCAGTGAAGAAACACAGCTACTGCTAAGTATATCTCTCATGACCAGTAAAAGCCTTAAGTGACTCTTTGCAGCAGGTCGACAGACTGTACGGCCCTCGTGAGTCACACTGTCCCATTAACGAATGGAGACACAGTGCACTCTGCTAAGGTAAATGAGAGTGCAGGTTCGCTTTCACCTACATTACACAGTCAGTTGTACTTAGTGATTTCTGGTAGACAAAAGAATATTGAGAAAGGAGAAATGAAGGAAGATAAGTGTTTAATGTCCCATAAACATTGAGGTCTTTAGTGTCTGAGCACAAACTCTGATTGTTTCAAGGATGGGAAGGCTATTTATTGTGCCCTTTCAGAGAAACCATCTCGGCATTTGCCTGTACTGATTTAGAGAAAGCTCAGGAAACCCAAGTCTGGGTGGACTAGATGGAGCTGTAGAGAGCAAAAACTGTAGAGGAAAACAGAGATTGGAATACATCCAGCAGATAATTGAGGCTGTAGGTTGAAAGGGCTACTCTGAGATGAACAGGTTGCCACAGGAGAGTAATGCATGGACTTTAACTGTTAGTCGCCCTGAATGTGAGTCCAGTGAGCTCACCACTGTGCCACCTCGCTCAATATATTGTGAGAGAAGTTCCTGATTTAACCATTTCACAGGATGTGGGAAGTGTACTTACCATCAACTGTATTTCTTTACTGTATTCCTGAGAACACATCATACGAGCTCTGTATGCACCTGGCACCTGATGTTAGTTTGCTGCACCAGCTGAACTTTCTGTCTGTTATGAAATGTAGCTTTTAATTGTCATTAAATGTCACTTGTTCCTTTCAGAAGCAGTTGCAAATATATGTGCCACCAAATGATGTTGTTTTGAAGGAAACTGGGAAGTATGCTTACTACCAAAGTAATTTTTCCATGATACAAGGGGAATATACTTACCACAAAATTAATTTCTTTTTTGGACTGCAGAAAAGATACTTACCACCAACTGACCATACTTACCACTAATTTAGTTGTTTTACTATGCTCTTGGGAAAATGTTATACCTCCTCTGGATGTGGTTGACCTTTTGTGATAATATGCTAAACTACTGGTGTCTGTTTGTCATGACATCAGTGCTGTTGTCACTTGTTACAACAGAACACATTGTTTCATTCTGCAATATATGCTATTGTGACTTGTCTCAGCTCGTTTCTTTAAGTAGTGTTAAATGAAGTTTCTAGGATTGTAAAATAGATAGTCAAATAAAAACAGAAAATTCCTTTTTTTCACATGTAGTAGTAACTCATAACAGCTTACTAAAGACAGTGGGAAGTATACTTACTACGATAGTTTTTTGCTCCTAAATCACAAAAATAAAATAATCAAAAATTAAATGTAGTTGAAACTTCTAAAATGATACCAAAACAATTAACTTTACAGGGCTGCTACAAAAAATGTGCCTAAAAATGGGTTAAAAACAAAGTATGCAAGCTTGGGGGCAGTGTGAAACTTTTTTAAGCACTGTATTTGAAAAATATTATTCATTTTGTTCCACTTCTAGAATGTTAGGTTTTGTGGATTTTTGCCTGTACATTAATGGGTGTGGATGCGTTCAGTGGAGGCAAGTGTGTCGTGAATGATTTTTCTCAGTAAATATGTCCTACTGACGTTGCAGTATATCTCCAATGTTCCGGATGCATCAAATGAAGTTTAAAAGACAGCTAACTGCTGCTGCTGGTATGCCTCTTCATGTAAATGTCAGAGTTACTATTATTATTCAATACAGAAAGGAAGATTACCAGCTTAGCAATTTGCTGAAAATGAGTTCATTAAAGAGAATATTACAATTAACATCCTGTTAACGAGAAATTAATTAGAGATGGGAAGCAGCCCCAGCTTGGAGAAGGAAATTGGATGGATAGCTGACTCCATAAAAATTAATACACTTCATACTGTGCTTGAGCACAGGCAATAAAAAACAGAGAGCAAACATGATGTGTGTACTTGCTGCCTCATGGTCTCCTGCGAAACTGAGGTGCTTGAGTAAGCTACATCATACTGCTTCGTTGTGTGCTTGTTGTCAAGCCAGTTTATGAAGTACACATCCCTCTTCATTTTTATATAACTTTGTTTTTAATGCACTGTACAAGAATATTGAATACCTAGAAAATTATCGAGTTAAGCCATTCATTCACATGTAATATTCCAACAGCTCCATCACCGATGAGAGCCTTCAGGGGTGTAAAACGAGTAAGTGAGAAGTGCCACTGAACTACTAACAACAATTTTCATCTACTACTAATCTGCTCACATTAATCATTATTCAAGGGGATCAGTTCTACATCATTTTATTTTTATAAATATACAGAGAAGCAACTACTTAAAAAAAGCCAATGCTCTGCTACTTAAACTGCTCTGCCACTATTTTGATTTAATACTTCATGCTAAATGGGCATTTAATTTTACACAGGACACTGTCATCTAAACTTATTCTGATAAATTCATATACTTCCTTCCTGTGCAATGCCCTTTATGCTGTCAATGCCACGTTGGGACCGGTACAGTAGTTTCTGTTCCGTGGAGAACCAACCGTACCTGCACATAGGCTATTATTAAGATGGAATCACCACTTCAAAAGGCATTCCAAAGCTGCTGCCAGCTTCCCTCTGTGGAGTAAACCATCTACCATTCCTGTCTGCTCCTAGAGAATATGTTGCATGGCTAAATATGGTTTTCTGTTAGAAAGTGTTTGTGCGTTGTGTATTTGAGGTGGGACAGGTAGGTAAATTCACATATCCAGGTAAATTATTGGTGGACTGGCTAATAAAACATTTTTTACTTTAATTTTGAATATTTGGGGATTTCCAGATTGCTCCTAATGTCGGCTGGCCGATGTTAAAAGGGTGTTGCACCTGAATATAAAACAGTTTTCTTAACCCTAAGCTTCAATGCATATTCTCTATGGAAATTATTTATATTGTGAATGTTATGGTTGCAAACTTTGCAATTAATGCTAAATTCTCTCTTGTCCATTTGAGCAGCTCAGAGGTCAGCATATCTTGCTGCTATGTGGAGGACCCAGGTCCAATTCGTGGTAATGCCTTTTTTTTTAAAGGGTGAAGCTACTCCACACCCACACTGACATGGTGACCATCACCAAAGTTCTACCATCACCTCCATTTGCTTCGTTACAATTGAGAAGTGCACAGGATGTGGGGTCATGATGTTGTTCGCAGGATTACTGACTAATACAGGCACTTTGAGGCGATAGAAGTGGTCGAGAAGTGAGCAGAAGGTAGCAGTTTTAAGGGCAGCGGGAGAAAAGTGCCGAGGCAAGCACCAAAGGAAAAGAACTTCTGCAATAGTCTGGACAGATAGTAAGAGCAGTAACAGTTTCTTTCTGTCTGCAAGGGTGAGGTTGTTGTTCGTTTTGGGTATTGTGCGATGCTCGATACCATTGTCGAGGCTTAAAACACTCTTTACGAGTGTCAGTCCTATTGAGGAGGGGTACTCCTGGGCTGTGCACCTGAGTGTCTCCTGGGCCACCTGCAGCATCTGTACTTGTAACATGCCAAGGTTGTTATACGAGTGGTCAATTGGCCATAAAGTGGTTTGGTTGGATATGTTTATGTTTAGTGTGCAATACTGCTTTCCTGTATTGCCAGTTGGTCAGCTAGATATTTGCAGCTCGCAATGCCATTTAGTTTTGCTGTAATGCAGGGATTCATCAGTGTTTATTTTGTCTGTGAGCTTGTGCTGTCCACAGGTGATTAATTGTCCCTAGATAGAAGTGTTTTTCAGCAGTTGTGTTTTCACCCGTGGTTGTGGTCGTAGTTTCCCAGGTTAAGAATGAAGTAATTGTCAGAGTGTCTCAAGTTCCTTTACAGTCGTGTGGTGAGTTTTTTGAATATCTGTGTGTGAGTCTCAAGGCAGTATTCTCTGTGAAGGTCGACAGTGTGTGTGGACTGTGGTGCACTTCGTTCTGTATCACCTGTAGGCGGCACAGGCGGTCAGAGCCACGTAACCCCAGACTGCAGCTGCATGTATCATCATGGATCTAATCAGTAGCTTGTACACGGACCTCGATACCCTCCTATTCAGTGTGCTTTACCTGTTGAGCTTAGAGTAACACTGTTTGAGCCTTGCATTTGCTCAGTTGGCCTGTCACTGAAGTATTTGACTTTCACACTGAAACGTACTGGGCGTGTGTGTAGTGTTATTTGTCTGCAGTCTTAATGTGGGGTCTTGCCCACTCATCTTGTATAGGGTGCCTAAAGGATGCTGCATTCTCAAAATGCTATACAACAATTCAAGCAAACAACATTAATAGTTTTTATTACAAATAAGAAGCTAGACAATGCTTAACCTGGAATTTACAATGGTGTCACAAGCAATAGGCGACATGCAGTATAAATGCGAGTCCTTTGCTATATACAATGTTCGTGCAAGTTTGACACACAGTTTGTTGATCACTAATAACTGTTATTGTAGCATTCAGCGCTAGGCCTGTCCGTATACTGTCCTAATCCTGTCCAAATACTGAGTGGCTGAGGCTGGCAGGAGTGGCACTTATATTCTCTTTGTCTAGGGGCCTGCTCCCGTCGTGGTGTGCTCCTTGCCAGTGGGCTATTGGCTGACGGTGTGTTCACTGCCTTCTTAGCTCTTGCGATCTTAATTTTCATTCCAGAGCTTGTGGGTATGCCAGAACACTTAATGTTTGTGCAGTTGTTATGGTTTGTCAGTGAACAGAACTGCTTCACACTTGTCAGCATTTGCTTTAACACACTGTCATTCCAGCTAGGCAGTTTTGTTTGCAGTTGCGAATTATGCCTGATGGTTTCCAGTCTTGCACTAGGATGGTAGTGTCATCTGCGTAGATGGTTGCCATTGTGTTTTGTTCAGTTGGAAAGTCATTGACGTAGAGATTAAACTAGAGGGGCCCTTGGATGCTGCCTTGGGGTACTCCCACTTGTATACTGTGTTGTGTTGACTGTTTGCCCTGAACGTCAGTGTTGAAGCTTCTGTGGGTGAGATATGAGTGTGTAAGATGCATGAACTCGTCGGAGAGACTAGCAGTGCAGAGTTTGCGAATGAGACGATTGTGCCGTAGATGACTAAAGACCAAAAACAGCACTCCTGTAGCTTTGTTGGTGTTGGGGGTGTGTGTAATATGTTCTACTACACCAAGGAGTTGTTGTGTTGTGGAGTGGTGATTGCTGAATCCAAATTGCTCCAGTCTCAGCGAGTCATTGGTGTTGCAGTGCATAGTAAGATGTTTGAGAATCATCTTCTCAACAATCTTATTCAGGGAGCTCAGCAGGATGATGGCTCCGTAATTTTGTGGTAGGGAGTGGTATTTCCCTGGCTTCCTGAACATCAGGACAGGGAAGTGTTGATGTTGTAGAATGGTGTTCGTCATATGTGTGAGATGCTCTATAGCTTTATTCGTGAACTCCTGGGTGACACGGTTTTGAAAGTGATTGGGACCAGGAGCTTTTCTAGCTGTTTTGTGCTTAATAACCTGTGTAATTTCATGTGTAGCAGTATGTATTGTTACATTGCACTTGGGCTGGGTTACAAGCCATGTAACCTCCTGGTTCATTTCAAGTGGCAGTGCTGGATTGGAAGGAGCCAGATTCAGTGTGAATGATGTTGCTATTGTTCTGGTCATCAGCTCATGCTTCTCCTCCAAGGAGTATGCTGGTCTGTAAGGCGGTGGTAAGGGCTTTGACAGCTTCAACAAGTTTCCTGCTTTGTGTAATTTTGGGAATTTGTGGGATATGACTTTTCAAGCATTTCCTTGAACAATGTCCAATTCACATGCTTGTAGCTCAGTATCCTGTGAGATTCATCATACTGCTGTGTTTCTTCCAAGTAAAGTATTACAGGTGTTTGGTGAGGCCAAATCATGTATAATTTCAATGTTGATTGTGACTATAATGCCTATCACATCTAATGTCTATCACATTTAGTCTCTGTTCCCTGTTTTAAGAGTCACCTCAGCTGGCACTAGTGTAATGTAGTTTGGGCGCAGTGCATGTTCGGATAGTTTTTTTGCTATTGGTGTTTAATCTTTGTTAGTTCCAAGCAGAGTGTTTAGCATTAAGATCACCAGTGGCTATTAGTCACTATGCTATGTTGAGTATTGTGCTGATATCGCTTGTTATGATATTACCAGATCAATTGTATATCGATATCAATGTAGTGTTCACTCAGTTGACTTGACCCTAACAGCTGTGACTTCTAGTCTTTCAGGTTCAGAGATCTTAATATTTGTGTATTCTTTGTCTCAATATATGATGATTGCTGTTCCACCCACAGTTGTGCCTTCAGGTGGTCAGTACAGTAGATGTAATATCTTGGGAAGAGTAGTTAGATTGTGTGACTGGAGCTCAGCTTCGTTCATGAGAGCAATCCAGATTCCCTTCTCCTCCATAAATGCAGCTAGCTCTGCCCTTTTGTTGCCAATCCCATCTGCATTCCAGAATAGCATCTGGGTCAAAGTACTGTTGTTTGTGTTTTGTGGTGTATTATCTATGGAAGTGTGTGGGCAGTGTGTTGATAGCAGTTTGTATAGCAGCCATGCACTGGCTGTGTGTAGCCGTCATGAGTTTGTGCATGTGTTACGATGAAGAGCCTCAAGAGGATCTTAAGCCACATGAGTGGGGAATAGTGTCTCCACTATGCCTCTGATTGTGGTGAGAATGTTTGTTATGTCAGCCAAAGTGTTGGCGGTGGTGTTGGTGGCTGGTGGTCCTTATGTTGGTGTACTGGATGGGCTGGCTTGTGTGTTATTCAAGGGTCACCTGTGTTATTGCTGTGGTGAGGGGGGCAAGAGTGTGAGCTACAGTTACATTGTTCCTTTGAATGTGTTCCTATGTTTGTCTGGTCTGTTGTTGGTGTATTTGTTGTGGTGTGATAGTGTCCCCTCTTTTGTTTTTTGGGTACCTCCGTTTCATTTCGTGTGTTTGTGGTTGCCCTAGTTTGGGTGTGTCTTCTGTGATTTCGCGAGTGTCACAATCTGGCCTAGACAGAGTTGACTTGGTGTTGTCTGGGACCGGCAGTGTTGTCATCAGTACAGGGGCAGTTTCTAGCACTGCAGGTGTTGGTTGTGGTTCTGTTGTTGTGGGAGTGTGCCATGAGTTTGTGGAGCTCTGTGCATCCTCAGTTCATCCACTTCCACTGACAATGCCAGTAAAAGAGATTCCACACCTTATTGGTTGGGGTGTGGGGAGTGTCTTGGAGCTGTTCTGGTTACCACTTGTCTGTCTTTGGCACTTTTGCACCTTAGAGCTTCTTTGTATGCTGCACACCATCTGTAGTTTTCACATGGACCCCTCCACATTTGGTACAATTGATAGTTGTACCAAGTTTAAAGTGTCGTGCTACACGGTTACCAGTGCATTTGCGGCACTGTGTGCCAGATCACATCGGGTGCCGCACGGCCAAACTGCTGGCAGTGGTGGCACTGTTGGGGGACGCACGGAGGTGTGTATATTTCTACTACGACCATGTGAAGCAGGAGCATCTGCGTCAGAAAGTTGCAGGAGTAAGCTGTGTCATCCAACTCCACTAAATAGTTTGGCTGCAATCTGTGTGTCACGAATCCAAGAATTCATCTCATGCTCTCACAGTCCCAGCTGAGAGCTGTGATTATACCATGAAGAATGTCATTGAGGGTTATGGTGTCAACTCCTTTCACGATGTACATTCGAGTTTTCCCCCCTTGGGTGCTATATTTATGATACTCAATTCCCCCAGCTTTGACGAATTTCAGGAGATTTGTGCAATCTGTTTTGTTGCATACATACAGTGATACATGGTCCCTTGTGAGTTTTGTGTTTGGTATATGGTGGGGAGTGACATTCTACAAATGTCTTGTTTAGCTTGCCGAGGCAAGTGTAATTGTGTATTATGACCAGTGGGAAGCCAGTCGGTGTAGTGTTCTGCGTAGCGGCTGGGGTAGTGTTGTGTAGTTGAGGTGCTGCAGAATTGTTTGTATGGTCCCTCATATTACCGATGCTCAGAACTGGTGTTGGTAAAAGCACACTGCATTTGCCGTGTGAGTCAGTAGGCTCAGTTGTTCGTGTATGTTGCTGCTGATTGCATTTTGGACCTACCAGCTTCCAAGGTCCATCTTTGTTCCACGGAGCTCTCACTTCCAGCTCGAGGACTACTGCGGTGATATTGAGGGCCTCTCTAGTATATTCACTGGTGGTGTGACTGGTGTTGGTGTTGCTGTTGCTGTTGCGTTGCTTCCACCCGTCAGTTGGACAATGAGCTCATGCTGTCTCCGAGCCATTGCTTCTTGATTTGTGGCAGCAAAGTCCAGATTTAGCTGGTTCATCACTTACTGATAGGTGGCAAAGCAAAACAGAAACATTGAAGGGAACAGATGGCACTCCTGCCTCTTGTGCTGCAGTCTTGCTACGGGTCGTCGGGTGGGATCTGCTCGGTGGATCTGCCGTCTCCCAGTCATAAGGATACTTTTAAGCATTGAATGTGGATATGAGACAATTTTACTTTTTCGTCTGAAAAGACAATTTTGCTTTTTTAGTGTACATACAGAAGAGGGGAGTCCTTATGACTCACTTGTGCAAGATGCAATGCTCAGTGCAAGAGAGCACGGGTGGAAGACAGCAGCCTGTACTGGACAGTGTTGTCCAATGTGAACGTGCCCCGGACACTGAAATACCCTATTAAAGAATGGGAGAGTCACACTGGGGAAGTTCCAATCACAGTTGCAGGAACTTTGAGCCAGAACTCTTGGCCACCTAGCACTGTCAAGTGTGTAGCAGCGTGTGCTTGTTAGTGACACTCCAAAGAGTGTCCTGTGGTATCTACGCCAGTTTTAGCGTATGTGTAACACAAATATCCTCTTGCAGCTACAGCAGGTACAGGGGGAAGGCAGCTGCTCAGCTGCGACTCACCCATAGTACTGCCCGTGGTTTTCCTTGGTGGGAGGACTGGAACGAGGTGCACCAAGCCTTGTGATGCCCATTGAGGAACTGTTGGACTGAGGCGTAGTGACTCTGAGGTCAAGAAAGCTGGCAGTGACCAGAACAGGGTGTGCTGACTCACCCCCCCCCCCCCCCCTGTCTCACAATACTGCTTTCAGTGATGCCATTGCAGAGGATTACACTGTGGTTGGTCATCTGGTTTTGATGTGGCCCAGAACATGAAGCTTTCCTTTGCTTTTTTTTGCTAAATTGACTCTTACTTCTGGACACAAACACCTATACAGAGCAAATGTGTTGGCATCCAGGGTTTGGTTATTTGCGGGGTGGGGGGAGGGGGGGGGGGGGGGGAGTGATGGTTTGTTATTGTTTCCACCCCCCTCGCCCAGCTTCCCTCAAAAATGCAACTCGCTAGCAACCTCACTGTTAGTATACGACAGACATCTACAATTTTAATAACAATAATAAACACACAAAAATATATTAAATTATTCAATATAATAGCAACAATACAAATAGGTGGATCAAAGAAGGAAGAAAACATAGAACAAACAAAAGAACTTCAGAAAGTGTACAAACTGACATGGACACACAATAATAAAAGAAACATTTCAGTACAAGGCAAACACATGCGCTACAATACAGTTATAGTATCAGAAGCACTCTTCGCATCAGAAATGACCACAATCTGAGGACCAGGCACCACAAAGCAGAAAGAATACAATGCAAAATCCTCAGAAAATTTTTTGGAGCAGTGCACAGAGATGGTATATGGATGAAGAGATCAACCAGAGAATTATAAGAACACAGAGGCAGACTCAGTCACAATCAGAAAACACCGACTAACATTCTGTGGACACATACACACAATGAACAGCGACAGATTCACAAAGGGATTTAGGATGTAGTAAATGCCTTAATCAAAAAAACTAGTTGGTTTCAAGAAATAAAAGAAGGCTAAAACGAGCAGGAATCAGAATGGAAATGATGAATGGAAGAGACAAATTCAGAAACAAAATTATGAACATAAAACTTGAAGTAAAGGGAAGGAAGAAAACAGAGAAAATATGTACATATCAAAGGAAACAAGAACACAGTCAAAGATTGAAAAGATTTTGGGAAGAGAAACGGGAGGAGGAAAGAAGGAAAAAGCTGAACAATCACGTAACAACCAAGTTGAACTCTGTCAAACTGTGTGCTCACCATCGTTCTTTCAATAAACATTATGACTGAACAGAGGTCTGCAAACACATGTGAATGAGGGGAATACTGTTTCTATCAGTGATTTCCAACTGTGTTCGGGAAGTCATTCTTTCTGTTGTTGTTGTATCGGATCTGTTGTTGACAGCTGGTATGTTAACCCAGTGGTGTGCAGCTTTACCCGGCTGGAATGTTGTCAATCAGACCAAAAGCGTGTACTTGTGGGCAGACCCTAGCACGAGCAACTGAAAAGTGTCCTTTATTACATGTAGCTTGTCATTGCTGGAAGAACTTGGCATTTTTGACACACTTCTGTTTCCACGCTACCTCCTTCTCCAAAAGTTATGCGTGCATTTGGAAATTGGTGAAGTAAGAAATATAAAGACATTGTGTCATTCTGCCACATCTGTCTGTAGTGTGCATTTTGTGGTGCGTGTACGATACAAGGCATTTAGGTATGGTGAGATTACTTAGCCATTAGTGTTCACAATGGCTGGCATAAAGGAAACATGACAAGTATTACATTAGAAAGCAACAGCGATAGCTTTCCGACCGCATAAATTCTACTAGGCAGAGTCAGAAGCAGACACAGTGGCCTGTGCAAGATACGAGGGTTGGAAGTGGCTGAAATGTGAGTCGTGGGACAGAGAGAAAGAGAGAGAGAGAGAGAACACACAGACAGCACCATAAAGCATTCCCCATCTCTTTCTGCACAGAATGCACCACACTGCTGCCTTCTTAAGGGCACCCCAGTATAATATGTTGTTTGGGAAGTGGGTGGTAGTTATCATCATTGCTATGACCTCCCCTTGTATCCACTCCTGCAAGATTGTGAAATCTACAGCCACTGAGCAGATTTATGTGAGATGTTCCTATCAACTTTGTGTAATATTCATATTGCACACTTCTGCAGACGAAACAGATTTTCGACCTTAGCTTAGGAAAGAAAAGAATCATCACAGATCATTAAGGTTCAAAGAACTTGTCTTGAACACTGTAAGGGATCCGTGATCCCACAAACATAGATGCTAGTATCTGACGCCCAGGTCGATAGCGGACAGGAGTCGATTGTCGAGCGCTGTAGTAGGCAGTGAGACTAGTGCTGAGTGCGCAGTAGTATGGTAGAGTGTCGAGTGAGAAGTAGAGCGGGAAAGACGGGCAAGAATGGTGGTCTAGTGAGTTGTAAACGGTAAAATTCACTGGAGTATGACGAGTGAGCACGTCCCCCTGATCCTCGTGGTGTTGACTCTCACTAATGCCGATTCGCGAGTGATATGAAACAGAAAGTGACAAGTGCCAAATTACGTGTTTCGTGTCAACCGCGTCAGCCAACAACAACCATGGATTGCAGTGAGGATTGTTATGAATGTTAACCATCAGCATTGCCTGTGACAAAGTACTGAAAATCAGCAATCAATAAAAAGAGATAACCGCAATTAGACGTGTAAGGCAAAGGTAGCAACTGCCTCAGAATTTGTGTGTTAGTAGGAAATATATATCAGTTGTACATCACAACCTTTGTGATACTTAATAATAGACAAACTTTCAATCATTAGCTATTCCGTCTCAGAACAGCCGCATTCGGTTGAAATACTCCCGAAACCACAGCAGAACAACCAATAGCCTTTCATCCAGTAAGCACACGGTCATATATCATAATAATTAACTGTTTGGTGGCTTTGGTAAATTACCCAAAATCCAGTAAAGGAATTAATCAGGGGTGTTTCAACACGAATGCTTAAAAATTCTTTTGTAGTTAACCTATTTTCAGATTATGAAGTGTTCTTTGTTACAGCTTGTATTTTTGTTCCAGGTGGCACTGAACTTGATGGCTGTAGTGATGTCGTGAAGGCACAAAGTCGGAAGTTGTTAAACCTTCAGAAACAAGATTTTCAAAAGTACTTCTTCTCAGAAACCAATATTTCGCCCCTGTTTGTGTCGGATACACAGATGTTTCAGTTGTTGTCACATAATTTGAGTGTAGTGACTGAATCTAGAAAACAGTTTCTTTTGCTTCCCTGTACCCCAAGCATTATGTGCAATGCAGGACTCCTAACAAGACAAACACACAGAGCACAGCCCTCTGTCTTCTCTTGCCGTTTCTGCAGTTTGGGAGCACAGTCCGGAAGTCTGACTCATGTTGACCGGACCGGCAGGGCGAAAATGGTCGACGTGGGTTCGAAGCTGGTGGCAGAACGGACTGCTACAGCATGAGCAAAGGTTTTTGTGGGACCCAAACTGATGAAACTCGTACGAGAAAATGGCCTGAAGAAAGGTGACATACTTAGCGTTGCTTGCCTGGCGGGAATTGTGGGGGCCAAGCAGACGTCCAGCCTTATCCCTCTGTGTCATAATATATCTTTATCCTCTGTGGCTGTGGACATTGAACTGGACTCTGCTCTCAACTGTGTGATTATAACTGGCACGGCAAAGTGTAGAGGGCAGACGGGTGTGGAGATGGAAGCTCTCACTGCTGTATCGGTGTCTGCCTTAACAGTGTACGATATGTGCAAAGCTGTGAGTCATGACATTGTGATATCTGAAATAATGCTTCTGGCCAAAAGTGGGGGAACTAGAGGAGACTTCCACCGGACATGAGCATCTGTGTGGGTCAGTGAAATAAGTTAAGTATACCTGGTGTGATGTAGGCAAATTTCAAAGTCTGTTCATAGTTATCATAAATTATATACACATCGAATTGGACTGAATATAAGTTGCATCTTTAATTTCGAAAAAGAGAGAAACTTAATTAAAAATAATTTGTCAAGTTGCCCATTTACAAAAGCTTTTCAAAATGTGATTTACCCTTAACCACTTTTTTTGTAGTACACTGTAGATAAATTACGCACAAAAACAAACCTTTCAGTTGCAGTTATCATGTAAGACACTCTTAACTTCACTAACATTCATTGTTTTGTCACTGTCAGTATTTTTGTCACTCTCCTCCCAAAGTACAGTGCCGTCGCTACAATCCCGGGCATTGCATGTGCAGCATTTCTTTTTAAAAAGCACATCTGTTAGATGAATAACTGTGAGTTTGAAATTTGCAATGTAACTGTACCGAATTCCAAAATTTTCTCTCAATGTTGTGCTTCATTGGTGAAGAATAAATTATATTCTTTAGTTAGGGAAAAACTGTGCCTGTCCCATTGTCTAAAATAGTGAAACTGTGACAGTGGTAATACAGAGGGGTCCAGAAAAATGTAGACTCTCTTTGATAGTCAATATTGATGGAACAAAATGGCATAGTGTCAAAATTCTTGCATGGGAGGAAGATCATTTTGTGTGTTCAAAGTGACACCTGTTAGCAGCCAAGCAACATCAATGTTGCTGAATTGTTGACTGAAGTACAGCTGTCAGTGTTGCCAGTGTGGTAGCTGCACAGGATGTCTTGATGGTCTCTCATATCTCATTCAGTGTAGCTGGGTTCTGTTGGTAAACTTTGTTTGTCGAGGTCCCCCATTGGTAGAAGTCGAGAATTGTAAGGTCCCGTGACCTTGGTGGGCACTTGACAGCTCCTCTTCGACTTATCCGTCGTCCAGGTAGATTTTCATCTAAGTAGAATCTGATATCTCTGTGGTGGTGAGGCGGAGTACAGTCTTGTAGGTAAAAATCTTTTGTTTCCAAACACCTCTTGGATGGCTAATAAAATCAATGTTTGCAGCATATGATACACCTCACCAGTTATGTACCTTCAAAGAAGAATGGGTCAGAGAAACAATACTATGACGGACCACACCACACATTAACACCAAGTGAAGTAACATGTTTGTCCATGTGAACATGAGGATTTTCAGCAGCCCAATACACGCAGCTATGACAGTTTACATTACCATTCAGGTTGAATTGTGCCTCATTAGGCCAGATAACCTTCCCTGCAAACCATTCATCTTCGTGAAGCATGCCTTCAGACCACTCGTAGTGCTCCATCCTTCGATTCGGGTTGTCCTCATTCATAGTGTGAAACAATCTTGGAATGTACACTTTCCACTTTGCAGTCTTGTATGTATAATAATGTCAAAACGTTTGTGACGCTACACACTAGGAGAAGCTCAAGTTTCAGATACACGTTGATTGCGTTCTTGATGATGCTATCTACATGTTCATCCACACTCTGCAAACCACTATGAAGAGTATGACAGAGGGTACATCTCACTGTACCAGATATTAAAGCTTGTTCATGTTTCAAGACCATTTAAATCTTTCTCTGCATGCTGTAATTAATCTAATATTGTCCTCACGGTCCCTATGGGAGCAATAGTTACAAGGTTGTAACATATTCCTAGAGTCGTCTTTTGGTAAGCATACTTTCTTAGGATAGTGTACATCTTATCTTGAAGCGTCTGCCAATTCAGTTATTTCAGCATCTCTGTGACACTCTCCCTTGGGTCAAACAAACCTGTGACCATTTGATCTGCCCTTCTCTGCATGCGTTCAAATCACCCATTAATCCATTTTGATACGGGTCCCACACATTTGAGCAATATTCTAGGATGGATCATACAAACGATTTGTAGAATGACTGCATTTCTATGGTATTCTACCAAAAAAGAATCTAACTCTTTCGCCAGCCTTACCCCTGAGTGGGCCTATATGACTGTCCCATTTCATATCCCTACAAAGTGCTCCACCCAGGTAATTGTATGAATAGACTTAATCCAAGCAAGACACCCTGATACTGTAGTTATACCACACTGCGTTTTCTTCATTTTGCAAAATGCACGATTTTACATGTCCGAACATTTAAAAGAAAGTTTGAAATTATCAAGATCTGACGAATGTTTGTACAATTTCTTTCAGACTGTACTTTATTCTAGATAAATGCACTATCTGTGAAAAGAGTGCTTTACTATTAATATTGTCTGCAAAGTCATTAATGTACATGAACATGAACAGCAATGGTCACAACATACCTCTCTATGACACATCTGAGGTTACTTCTACATCAGATGATGACTCCCCACCCAAGATAACATGTAAGTCATTCCTACCAAAATATCCTCAATTCCAGTGACAAATTTCACTCGATACCCCTCACGGTAGCAATTTTGATAATAAGCATCAATTTGGCACTAAGTCAAAAGCTATTCAGAAATCGAGAAATACTGCCTGCACCTGTCGAGTCAGGAAGACGAAAGTTTGAAGGTCAGGATGACAAAACAGATTTTTAATACTCTTGGAAACAACCTTAAAGTTTCTGACGTGGTTCAGGGGAATGACAAAGGGATCTTTGACAGGCTGGATTAAATCTAGGCGGCGTCTCAGACTGACCAGAGTTACAACTTTAAAGGCTTCTACGATGAGCAAATACAACGGGCTGTTGGAGGAAGAATGCAAAGGCAGCTTCTAGTAATGTGCAATTGCTATTCTGCATGGTCTTTAATGGCCATTATCAAATTTTAAAAAATTAAGAATAACAATAACACAATACACAACAGGAAGGGTACAGCAGACTTTCCCTGATTGTTCCTTACATTACCTTTCCTAGATTTTTTTTTTAATTATAATGTTTCTAAGTCTTTCCTGGTTTCCATTGAAAGGTTTGGATTGTTTCAAAGATTAATTTACACATTTTTTAATATTTTAATGTATTCTAGGACAGGAACTCAAAGAGCACAAGTATAAAAAAACTGCATGTAGGACATTCATGTAAAGCTTCACATTTTTAACTGCAAGGTAATGCCAGTCTATTTTGTTACAAGAAAATGAATCAGGACTTAGTTCTCCAGAGCTGATACTATTATAAGGAGTTGTGATGGAAGAACATGAGCTCCAAACAATGGATGCCTTGGATCTGTTTGCTGCTGCTTCTTTTTAATCTCTGCTGCTAATCCCATGAGTGAAAGATCTCTACCAATGAAAAAGTAGATTTGAATGACATTAAGTTTCTTCTCTTGTCGATAGTTGTTTCTACTGAAGAGAAATGAGTATGGTCATCTTTGTCCATTTGCAGTAATTCAAATGTGTCGTAGCACCTGACATGTATGCTTGAAAATAACAAACGATCAAAATTGTAATTAACAAAAGTATTGACAGCAGTAAGCTGTATTTATCACATTCAAAAAGTTTGTAAAAGCTGTGGAGCCTTGTTTTATCATGTCAATCCATTTGTGCCAATGGCTAACAGAGTACCATTCACCATCATGTCAAGTGGCAATAACAGTTTGCTTGCATCATAAATATTGAGTGTCAAAAGTTAATTCTAACAATATGAAATAGGACAGATTGCTACTCACCAGTTAGAGCAGGCAATGGGCAGCAGACAAGCATATTGAAAAAAAAGAAACTGTCAGATACTATATACTCAAAAAAACACTTAGGTACTGAAGGAATTATCGAAATACCAAATAGGGCTGAAATCAGTAAATGTGACATACATGTGAAGACAGAAAAATAATTACAGTTTCAGAAAAAACTGGATGATTTATTCAAGAGAAAGAGCATCACAAATTGGATGAGATGGTCCACCTCTGGCCCTTATACAAGCTTGGCTCTGGCTGATAGAGTTGTTGGATGTCCAACAGAGGGACATCATGCCAAATTCTATTCAAATGTCACTGTAGATAGTCAAAATCCCGAGGTGGTCTAACGGCCCTGCCCATAATGTTCCTTACATTCTCAATTGGGGAGAGATCCAGCAACTTTGCTGGCCAAGGTAGGGTTTGGCAAGCATGAGGACAAGCTGTGTGCGGACAGGTATTATCTTGCTGAAATGTAAGCAATGTATGCCTTGCCAAGAAGGGAAACAAAATAGGATTTACAGTATTGTCAACAGACAACTATGCTGTAGGGGTGACATCCATGTCACCCCTACAGCATAGTCGTCTGTTGACCAAAAGGGATCTGTTACGAAAAGAAATCGCACCCCAGATCATCAGTCCTGGTAGTTGGACCGTAAGGGATGTGACATTCAAGATGGTATCCCACCGTCTGGGGCGTCTTCAGGCACATCTGTGCTGATCATTGAGGCTCAGTTCATAGTGGGATTCATCACTGAAGCCAATTATATTCCAGTCAATGCAATTCCAGACCAGGGACATGCCTGGGGACACACCAGATAGCAGTGCGATACCAACCCGGCTGCTGGCTGCCATACAGCCCAACGAGGACTGATGGTCTACTGTGCCATTTCTTTTCATAACAGGACCTCTTTGGTTGTCATCTGTGTCACCATTACAACACAGACATCTGTTGACGATATTATAAACCCCATTTTGTTTCTCGTCATGACAAGCCATCATTTGCTTACATTTCAGCAAGATAATGCCTGCCCACACACAATTTGTCTTCATACTTGCCACACCTTATCTTCGCCAGCTAGGTCACGGGATTTCTCCCCAACTGAGTATGTCTGGGGCATTATGGGCAGGGCCACCCAACCAGCTCATGATTTAGACAATACAATGCGCCACTTGGATAGAATTTGGCTTGATGTCCCTCAGTAGGACATCCAACAAATCTATCAATGCCAAACTTGCTCAAGAGTCAGAGGTGGACCAACTTGCTCAATTTGTAAAGCTCTTTCTCTTGAATAAATCATTCAATTTTTCTGACATTGTAATTTTTTTTTTTTTTTTTTTTTGTGTCTGTGCACGTACATCACATCTACATATTTCCATCCCACACAGATAATTCTTTCATGCTGCATAATGTTTATTTTTATCTTACGAGTGTAATCTAATGGACAGAGCCCACCTCAGCATAGGGAGTCTCTGCTGGTTGGGAGTGTGGAGGTGGACAGACAGAGAGAGGTGTACTAGGGGGACGTAATAGTGTGTGAGGTTGGAATGGGAGCAGGGGAGGGCATTGAGGTGTGGGGCCACAGGAACGAAGCCTAGAAACTCTAGCTGTGACATATTCTTCACTCCTGTAAA